>NC_080075.1:40298035-40328035 GCF_949987535.1 Balaenoptera acutorostrata
GTAGCCAGAAGGTGGAAACAACCCAAATGTCCATCAATGGATGAATGACTCCACAAAATGTGGGATATACATACAATGAAATATTACTTAACCACAACAAAGAATAAAGTAGTGGTACATTACAATATGGTTGAACCTTGAGAATATTATAATAAGTGAAAGAAGTCAGATACAAAGGGATAACTATTGTTTGATTTCACTTATATGAAATATCTAGAATAAAACAATTTCAGAGAGACAGAAAGTAGATTAGCGAGTCCTAGGGGACCATGAGAGGAGAAAATGAGGAATTAATGAGTACAGAGTTTCTGTTTAGGGTGATGAAAAACTCTGGAAATAGTGGTGGTGATTGTACAATACTGTGAATGTAGTAAATGCTACTGAATTGTACATTTTAAAATGGTTAATTTTATACGTGAATTTCAAATCAATACAATTAAAAATTGTATATAGTCAGTACCTACAAGTATATAAAAATTGAAATAGCCGGTAAAGTATGCTTTTGCTATAAAAAAGATATAGTGGGAAAAGAGAACTGTCTCAAGAGCTAGAAAACCTAAAAACTTGGGTTCAAGCCCTAACTCAGCTGTTAGTAATTAGGCCATCTTATATGAGCCATTTTCCCTATCTGAGGCTCAGTTTTATCATGTAAAGATTATGGATACTATCTGCTCTGCTTAATTCTAAGGCTGAGATTCAGAAAGTACACAAAAACTCTAACACACCAGAGAAAAGGTACTAGCTTCTATAATAAATGAAAAGTTGGAAGTATGGGAACCCCAAAAAGGAAAAGGATGAATAAATATATGCTTTTCCTTTCTAACACCTTATCTTTTACTTCAGTTGTTACCCAGGCTTTAGGCAAATCTTGGGAGACCATTATTTGAGCTGGAGGAGGTTCAATACAATCCAGGGGGATTCTTGGCATTTATCAAGTTGGGGAACCAAGTCTAGCAGATCCAGTCTAGACTAGATTCTGTCCTGTGTAGTATGGAATATAAAGCCCTGAAGAGATTCTAGAATCAATCTGTAGTCCCTGACTATCTTTCAGATGATAAATGATCTCTAGTTGGGGCCACTACAAAGCTTCACTGGTAATATGTAGTATGGGGAGGAGAACTTGAGTCTATTTTGGTTAGAACCCTCAATAAATCAGGCTCCAAGTGTGAAACAAGGAAAGGAAACAGAATTTCTAGCTTTTTCTCTTGTGACACAAGGCTCTTTTATAGTAACATCTAATTTATCCAACACAAAGAGGAAAGGTGGTCTACTTGAAAGAATTAAAAAAAAAAAAGTCTCCTTAAAATATATAAAGGAAATAATTTAAAAATGTATTACAGAAATTACACTACCTAGTATTTACATTTTTAATATAGTTAACATAATATTTTCAAAAACCTTCAGAGACCAAAGGAAAAATGCAAATGTGAAGCCATATGTTGGTTTATGGCATATCTGTTGAATCCACACAAAAGTCTATGTATATGAATGAGCATACATGTAACTTGTTAGGGCGATGATAAACATGTTCTAGGTAACTTGGCATAGCAGGAAGGGTATGGTATAATAGGGTTCTGGTGACTTGCATGCTAGTTGAAGGTCAGCCTGATCTATGTGGCACTGAGCTTTTCCTGTGCCTCTGTCTCCTCTGTATAATAAGAAGGTTAGGTAATAGTTTTCAAAAAATAAAAAAAACCTTTTTTTGTTTTGTTTTAAATTTTAACCAGTAGAACCTTTTCTTTAAATGAACTCATCCAAGAAGCCCGCTATTTCAGATAAATAAACTCAGAGCTACTCTGTTTGAAGTAAGGTAAGAAACCCAGACGTCTACCTGCTTGCTCCCTTATTGTCCTGCCAGCCCCGAGGTGTCTCTGAAGAAGCCCTAAAGTCTCCACAGAACACAGCTTGAAACCAATCCGGCCAGATAAAGCCAAAGGTCTCTTCACATTCTAGTATGTTCTGATTTCACTAATGTAGGCAATTTTCAAATGTCCCATATAAATGCTTATTTCTGGAGGAGTTCTTTAATTATAAATATATCTTTGGCAAATAGAGAAGAAAAAGTTCAAGAAAGCTTTCCAATCCTAATCTACTACTAATTTACTAATCTACTTTACTAATCTACTTTAACACTGCCATAAAATTAAAGCAATTAATTAGATTAAAGGAATAGATTTTCCACTTACATTTTGACATTTTTTTACTTAATATAGTGTACTTTTAATTTGGTATGAATGATTTGAATTTGTTTCCCATTTTTACCCCTTTTGTAGGAGCAGCATTTTAAAGAAATATATATGTAGAGACATATATTTTAAGGAAATATATATATCTTTAAAATATACACACATACAGTTTTTTTTTTTTTCCAATAGCTTACTGTACACTTAGATCTATTCAATCACTATTGGCAATCAGCATTAAATGCCAATCTACCCTCTGGTTAGGAGCTAACTTGCTGCTCTAAACCATTTTTACAAACCTTCCTATATACCTTAATCCTTTCAAATGCAACTGTGACACAAAGTATTACAGACTTTTAAAAACCAGTTCTCTTGAAAAAAAATTGTGGAGCATCAGTAACCAGATAGTATTCTCAAATTTCAGTGATCTAGTCCGTGGAGATGTCCCCTATGCATAGTGCTCTGTTTCATGCAGTACATGGCTTTAGCTGGCCAAATCTTTTTTTTTTTCCCAATGAATCAGTAGAACAGTGAAGATCTTACTTTTTTTTTAAGCAGTGGCATATCAATGAGGCACAGATGTGTATTCCAACTCTGCATGGATGAGCACACTGTTCAATAGTGCTGGCTCACACGGTATCAGGGCGAGTTATCACTTCCCATGAAGGCACTCTTATCACCAGGGCCCAGAGAGGTGGCTGCAAATCGCAGCCTTTTTATTTTCAAGGCAGTTCTGCTGAACATTCAGGCTTCAAAGATTCACACTTCCAAAACTCTATAAGAGTTTGTGAACGCTCAATTTGCCAAAACTGTTTACAGTGTAATTGGGCACCGTACCTGTGTCCATGAGATAGCGAAGGCGCTTCTCCACCAGCGCGGCACGGGTGTCAATTTGCTTTTGCTCATTCTCTAGTGCTGCCAATTCTCCTACAACATACTGACTGGTGTCTTTGAACCCTTTCTGTTAACGAGAACAAACAGGAAAGAAAAAAAAATCACTTGTAAGTTGCATTTTTCCTTTCTACAAACACTTAGTAAAGCACTTACCTAGAGAACCAAATACGCCCTTAGTATCACTCTTAGTACCTAAAAGCAACGCCCTATGATTCAAAAAATTTTCATATGAATTATAAATATTGCAAAACTTTTGTAAATAGAGAAAATCGTGGCTGTTTAGTATTATATTTATAATTTAACACCCAGATTTGCCAGATTTAAAAAGTTAACACTAAGTAAGAAAAAATTCTCCTTAGAGTTGAGTCAGAGTGATTTAAGCATGGACAAGGATAGAAGATAATTTTCCCTTGGTGACTGTCAAAACAAACACCAATGACATCTTTAATTCAAAAGTGTAATATATAAAAATGGAATTTAACTAAGGAATTGCTTCTTAAAGAATCTATCCTGAAAAAAATCAGATTTGTTCTTACAAAAATATAAAATTAAAAAGATACATTTCTTCCTTTCATAGTAACTATACTATTTAAAGTATTTTTAAAAAATGATAAAAGAGAAGTTTCTAATGTCTCCAGTTTCCCCTCCAGCTGGCTTCTGTACTTTAACATGTCATTCTGTTGATGTATTATTAATTATTGTAGCTGCGAATTCTAACTTGACAGGTGGTTTCAAACCTTGCTACACTGGATCTAATGCCACCAGTACACTGATTTGGTTAATCTTCCATTTAACCAAATTTGGATTTCAATCTGAAATTTTACTTTTTACAACCAAGCATGTTAAAATAAATTATCCTTAGAAGTTTTATTTGAAGTAGCAGTTCTATTATAAAGTACCAATATAGGCTTACTTTTTATTTTCCTATTACAAATCGAAATCGTTAGGGGGCAGGGTTATTCATGGTATAGTACCAAACTGATAAATTATAGCTTCCTTTGGAATGCTTGTTTGTCTTGTGGCATTTCTAGGGGTTAGTTTCCTAAGTAGCTGAGAAATACTGAAGAACTGCTTAAGTGATTACTCTCACCACTACCACTACTAATATCAGAACTTACAATATTTATTCAGAGAAATAAATGTGAACAACGTTCTTGTGTCAAATCCCTTCCCTACCTAGAAGCATATTAATCTCTAAGAAGTCATGAGGAATTATCTTTCGTTACTCCTTAAACAAGAAACAAAATCAAGAATTATGTTATTTACGAGGATATTTTGGAATTCTCATAACCAACAAACCTGTCTAACCATACGTATAACTTATTTATCTTTGGAACCAGTAAACTGTACTCACACATGAACTCAATTTAAACCAGCTTATTGTTAAACTGACTATGGTAGTTGACAAACTTAAAGCTGAAATATTTTAAAAAATCATGAAATTGATAATGTCTCAGGATAGACTGATCAAATAAGTTACTGTATTTTTAAAAGATTCATACAAAGTGGATATTCTCCCATCTCACTATGAAATAAAACAGAAAAACTATAACAACAGAATAAATGCTAATGGTAGCTTTAAGATCTGGAATCTGGTGAATGCTTTTTGTATCTATCTGTCAGACAGCAGAGCATTTTCAAAAAGGACTATTCTCATTTCCATCCAGAGGGACAAAACAAACATAGTAAAAGCAACAAAGATATAAGAAAACAGAAGTGATAAGCAACACATAAACTTCATTGCTTGTACTGATTGGTTCAGTTAAAAATAGTAACAAAGTTTATAGTCAGATTTCTTTAGTGTGAGTATATTCAAATATTCTGTATCTTATAAATTATACCAAATATTTCATCAGGATATACCAGTTAGCTCTTCTATGTATTAAGATGTGCCAGGTTTTAGTAAAACAACTTCAAAACGAGAACTTAAAAATGAGAAGTTTTTACAGCTCTAAAATGTAGTTTGTAACTCTGACTACATTTGCAAGGACTTTAAAATCCATAATAGACAATTTTAACAGTAAAAACAAAGAAAATATTTATACAAACTGGAGATAATAATAATTTTAAAAAAAGTAGCACCATTAAAGAGAGCAGTGCTTCCAGACAAAAATTCAAGTTAAAACTTGTTCTTCCTGCTTCTGTCCCGCAGCTGTCCATCAAAAGCAGCTTTCTCCCTGCGGTCTATCAAATATTTCCCTCACAAATCAATTTTACACATGATCAGCCCATACCCCTACTGAGCTGAACCTCCCCGTTAATTAAGTGAAGAAATTACCATATATATTATATTAATGCAAACATCATTCAGCTAGTAATTCACGGCTGATCTGGATAATGGAAAGGTTGAACACCCATTAACCCAAGCCAACAAAATGGGTTGGCTGAGAAATTCTAGCAGGTCTCATGTGACTTTTCCCTCTAACTGCAGCTCTGCGGTATCTGCTATTGTAATAATTAAAATCCTCCCAGTAGATCAATACTGGAATCTCTTTATGGGAAGTGCCCTGATGGAAATGTCTCAAGGAAGCTGGGGCTGTGGAACTCTGAAAAATTCATTTTTTTTATCTGACAATTATCACCACACTGCAGACTAATTCAACAGTGCACCCCTCTCACTCTGCTTTGAATGCACTGGAGATTGACATCTTAAAAAACCTAACATCTCATTTTAACAAATAAAGGCACTATTTCCACATACAGTTTGGAATTATCAGCAATCATGAAACCACACAAAAAATTAATATACATTAAGCACTTCATCTTCTGATGGCTTCCTCTGAGTTTCAGTTATTGCTGCCTTCTCCTCATTTCCTTTCTTTGTATCTTCCTGTATTGATCTCTGCCTTTTCATCTCTTAAAAAAAAAGGGAAAGACATGTAAAATTATTATAAAGCTTGATATTTGTGTATTGAAATGTGGATTTACATTATCAGCTTCCATATATATATATAAATATTGTTAAATCATAAGATGGGAAAACATTTAAAAAAGTGTTCCTACCTGGTCTATTCTCAACATATTGACTGAAAGACTGAAGTTGAGTTTTTCTTACTGTAGAATCCTTGCTAAACACAACAGGATTTCTAAATCGTTCTGTTGCTTTTTGTAATCGCTCAGTCCGGAGATCTTCTGTGCCATTCTAAAAGTGAAACAAATGTGGTAAGAGAGTCCTGATCTTATAAACGTGAAATTACACATTAGTAAAACAAGTTTTACTGATTTAAGATAATGCCAACTTAGAAACGTTTTGAAAGAAAAAAGGACTATAAAGAGATGTTCTAAATAGCTCAACTGCAAGGTCTGTTGCCTGTAACTGAAACCTTTGGGAGACATGGTTTAAATGGAGGATCATTCTTGATAACCGTGATTCATTAGATACTGTGAACCCCCATGTCTTCTTCTGATGATATGTATCATTTAAAAGCCACACTGCCTCTGTCTACCACCGCCCCACCACCCCAGCCCCACTATTCTGCCCCATCTGTTTGTACAGTCCCACAGACTTGTATGACAAGAAGAACTAGTTTCTAATTTTATGCCCATTGAGATAAACCACTAATGCTGGATGAAGGCTAAAAGGTAGGATTATAACACTACCCCACTGAACTGCATTTCATCAGCTATAACTTTCCAAAGACAGATTTGTAAGTAAGCCCTTTACAGCTAAGGAAACTACAATTATCTTTTCCAGAGCTTCCTATGTTAATACTGGTAACAAATTCAAATGGTTCTATCAACAAGAAATATCCCAGAAGACTGAACCACTGCAGTGTGTGGAAGCCGCAGATACCGTGGTGCTGTGTACCAAACAAATATTTCATTTTATACCTAATCTTTTATTATTTTTATTAAGTGTTTTGAAAGTAAATAGGGAAAGGCTAAGATGCATGACTAATAGCTAAGCCTGCTGAATGCTGAAACTGGTTATCAAAAGCTACCAAGACTTTGCCCTTCCTCTGCATTGAGACAATCAGTAATGAGGGAGTCCTCCAATGGCCTATTCTCTAGCCTCAAGGAGGCCTGGGATACAGAATCCTCAAGGGAAGGTAACAGTTTATCCTTTTCCACAAACACAGAATGCCTCATTTATAAACGTGTAAACTGCATTTTATTAAAAAAATAAAACCCCAAATCAATGCTGAAAGCTTCAAGAGAACAGATGGACTCTATATGTTCTTTATAAGCACCATTTAAAAAATCTTAACTAAAAAGATCCATACAAAGACAAGCTGTTTAAAGCACACATTTTGTTGGAATAAGTTTGAAAATAACTACATTTAAGAGCTTTTTGGAAAGCAAAAACAACTGCATCTATTTAGATAATTAAACCTTAAGAATGAAAATACCTCTGTTTTATTTTTTTAAGTTATATATTTATTATTAGTATCATGCTTATAATATGCTAGCTATGTAGCTAGGATAGAAACAATTATGGCCTTTATTTATTTGTTTGTTTGTTTAAGAAAAGTGTGTATTCTACTGTTATCATAATAACTGCCCAATAGTCTAAAACTCAAGTCTTTACCAAAATAAACAAACACGGCTAAATTTTTTGAGGCCTGGCAACATGCTAAAATATCAGTGCGATTAGCCAGCAAATCCCATCTTAAGAAACCTTTTTATGACTAGGGACTTCTGCCACTTTACAAATGTATTCCTCTAAACCCACTAATTCAGTTAGCCTTTTCAATCCATTGTATTATTCTTAGTCCAGCTTCATTCTGCATTAAATCCAGTGCAGAAAGCTAAATTGAACGCAAAAAATCAGACCTGATCCAGGCTTCCTTTTGTTCAAAGATAGTGACCAAAAGTCCTCTGGTGCTGCCACACACTTTCATCACCAATTTATAGAAACCGACAGTATAAGGGAAAAGCAATGAAAGTCATTGTTTTGGGACTTCAAAGCATCTCTATGTCAGGGGAAGGAAATCCTTTCAGTCAGCAGGGCAGTCCCCATAGTCCGCAGGTGGGTGAAAAAGTTATACAAGACTAGAAATGCCCTAAAGCTAGAGAAATATTTACGATACAGTGCAAGGAAAAGGGGGGATGGCTTGAGTGGGGATAATATAAATACTACAAATCATCATCATTATCATCATCATCTTATAATGTTGCATTTTGGCTAAAATCTTACACAAGGTAAGATTTATATTGGCACAAAGCACATGCAAGTATCTTAAAAATTTATATTCACATACCATCTTCAGGAATTAATTCATCTTAACAGGTCAAAGGCTGAAGATGATAGAATATGCTAGAATTCTCTTAGCAACATTCTCGTTAGCAAAATACAAATGCATACAGAGTCAAGAATAGTTTTTACTTTTACTGACATATCAACTTAAAGTAGTAGTTTCTCTGAAAAACAGTACCTGAATACTGATTACCATACTGGTATTTAATTTATTGGCTATTTAATAAAAATTTGTATATCTTAATCTTAATGTGAAGAATTTGGTAAGAAACTGACTTTAGGATTATGAAGTGCCAGTGGAAATTAGAATACACAGATACTAAGTCAAATATTTTAAACAAGTAAGATTTACCTTAATGTCTTGCTCTGAACTTTCAGTTATAGTTTTGTGAGCAGCGCTGGAAGATGAATTTGCCACCTGTGGCTGAGTGTCTAGGAGTTTCTTCAGCTTCAAGTCCACCAACTTAGTGTTTTGTTCTGTTAAATATGCAAATACTATGAATAACTGTATGAGATGCATTTAGATGTGTAGGCTATCAATTTAAAGGACTTCATAAAAATATTACTATATTGAAAAAAAAGAGAAGCAGAACTCTTTATATATATATGTATGTATGTATACATAAACTATACTATATACCATATAACTATAGTATAACTAAGTAGTCTTTAGGCATATTGACTATATTCCCTTTTTAAAAATTAAGACATAATTGATATGTAACATTGTGTAAGTTGAAGATGTACAATGTGTTGATTTTATACATTTATATATTGTAATATGATTACCACCATAGCATTAGTTAACACTTCTATCATGTCACAAAATTATCATTTCTTTTTTGTGGTGGTAATAAATAAAATCTAGTCTCTTAGCATATATTCTGGTGTGTGTGTGTGTGTGTGTGTGTGTGTGTGTGTGTATGATATACATTCATATATATGTACTTTTCCCCAAAATCAGTCCCCTTAAAGAATATAGTCAACATGCCTAAAGACTATTTAGTTATTCTATAGTTAATAGCAGCTATGCTTACCTGAAAACCTAAGCCCATATTTGATGTACATATTTATATTAGCAACAGTATAGGTTGTACATAATGAAACAAGGTATTACAAAGTAGGTATTTAAAAGAGGTAACACATTTGATTATAAATTATATTATTTTATTGTTTCAATTCTTCTAGTATATTAAATTTAGACATATAATGCCATATTAAGTTCTTAACATGATCTTAGACAGTCATGTACACACTGTTAGAATCCAATGTTCCAATGTTTATGGGTATACATATATACCCAGCGTTGAAACAGGGTATATGTTTACAAATACCTTCTAATCAGAGGGCAGAAGTACAATAAAGATTATCACATTTTGGAATGTCTGAAATATGGATAGAAATTTAAAATAAATAAAAAATGGCTATAACTTTAAAAAAACAATTTCAAATTATTTTTAGCAAGTAAATTAATCTTTATTTAATAAAATAGTTCAGAAGCGAATGGAAACAAATAATTCTATTTAAACAAATTCACTCAAAGCAACTCTTTAATAAAATGATTATAAAAGACATGCCAACCATTTGATGAATGATATTTTTCATAAAGATTAATAAGTTTTCTAATTGTAAGACTCTTAATAAATGCTATTATCATTACTTTCATGCAAATTGGTCAGTTTATATTGCCAGGCTTCTCTTTTAAACAATATCTGATGAACTATGGTCAAATCAAGATAAAGATTAAACAACTTATTATTAAAAAATTATGACTTTAATATACATATTAAAAAAAGAATTTTGGGGAAAATAAAGCCAGGATAAAAAATCATAATGTATGCTACATGCTTCCAGATTCCAGTTTGCATTCCTATTTCTTACTGCCATGAAATAAACCATAGTCTGAATTGGAAAGTCTGTCCTATGCACTCGCCAACACTTACTGGCATGCTGGAGAGTTGTAAACAATATATTAGTTAACTCCAAAAACAGGAAGACTGAGATGTGTTTTCTTTTTAGGTATACAAAAAGTAGGAAGAGTGTTTTTAAGAAGGACAAGAATCAAGCCTGTTAGGCCTAATATTAACCAACCTTTAAATACATTAAAATATCCCACAAAGTTGCTATAACTAAAACTAGAAAATTCTCCTTACCTTACCCAAGAAAGGGCTAATTTCTCCTGTCTTCATAATCTATTGTTAAATCAGGAAATATGTACCACTTATTGTCACTGATTTTATACTTCCATGAATCGAATGTCAAGGCTTTAATTCTGTACTTCTGGATGCTCTCCGTGGTAAAGAGATGATACTGGTTTCTACTAAAGACTTTGATGGTGGTTGTGGTGAGAGGGTGGGTAAGCAACAACAAAAATTTTTTTCGAAAAGAAAAATCAAACTTACCCAAGTTCTAAAGTATTTTAAATAGAAATAAGTAAAACGCAGTCTTAATTTGGGGTTAATTTTTTTTTAAGTTTCGTTAAATATCAGCATTCTCCTGGACTTGTACAATTATAAATATACTGACCTGTATCTAGTAAAAGTATTATTTAATACTAGACCATGAAGGAGCTACTGACAAAAGACACAGATTTTTTTGGGTGCTCTCTATAGTTAGGAAGACCATGTTTGATTGTTTCTTGGAGAAGTAACAGCATGATTTCAAATAGGGAAGAAACAAAGCAAGTTAGCATTGTAGGGACATGCCAGGGCTGGGAAGACTACCTGCTCTCCCTCCCTGTAGCTTTTTACAGGAAAAGATAAATATTAGGGATTTCACTTTCTTACCTTTAAGTTTAAAGAGACTGCCAAAGACTTTTTATTGCTATAAGAATGCAATTCAATAAGTATTTATGGAACCTCTCACATATACAAAGCTACCGGCTGCTGACTAATAAAGGTAGTGCATATGGAACACTCATCTACTTAATCATCAGCAAGTATCTTTATATTTTATACAGTAACTCAGAAGTTCAATTGCAAATGTGATTATCGGTATAATATTTATTGATATACAATATGAGATGAATTTAATAGTAATCTATATAAGCAGTTTTCAAAGAGTTTTATTGTGATCAGTTATTAAGTATGTATAAAATAATTTATTAGTAGTAATATTTAAATATTTAAGGTAAGCACAAAATTTATAAAATAATATTACCACTAAGACTATCAATTCCAAACCAAATCAGAAAATCTGATCCATGGTTTAGATTTACATTTGAAGCATTCCATAGGTACTACATCTATACCTTACAACATCACAACAAAATATTTAGGCTGAGAAGGGAACCAATCATAAAATGTCTACAAATTGTCCCATATAACATAAAATATAAAAGTGAATCTTAGTAATAAGGGAAAAACTAAAATTTGTTATTTCAGTTTTATTGCTAATTTTAACATTAAGCCTAAAACAAAATAATAACATAAAATTGATGGAAAGTGGATTTAGCTAAATGATTTGTGAGGGTGTAAGATGTAATAAAACTACTAAAAGAACTTATTATCATGATTAATGAGATAATAATAAAAATGTAACAGTTTTAATAGTTAATAAACAGTTATAATAAAAATATAAGAGTTTGCCATGCAGCAGGACACAAAGTATTTATAATTTGAAATTACCGGGAGTATCAAGGTCATTTTCTAAGTTAGTAAGTTCATCTCCACCTCCTACAACAAAGCCTTCGGAAATCTCCTCGTTAGTATCTATCTCAACTTTATCATTTTCATCTGTAGGAAAATGTAGCAATAATGTTAGTATATTATTTCTATTTTATATCATTTGTTAGAAACACTAAGGAAAAAAATTAGTATTGTAATGACAGTTCAAATTCAGGTCTGACACAGATGAGCAAGTTAAGAAATCAGTTTTAAGTTACTTTTTCACTACTGGATTAATATTTATATTTTACATTCATATGTCAAAGATGAATTGTCACATCAAAGCAGATGCAAAAATTTTGACAATTTGTCACATGCTGTCTCTGAATCACTGAGCTCCTTGAATCCCTATGTTTTAAAATGTAATCTACTGGTAATCTCTAATAACAGTACACAAAAATAAAGTTGGGGAACTTCCCTGGTGGCACAGTGGTTAAGAATCCGCCTGCCACTGCAGAGGACACGGGTTCAAGCTCTGGTCCGGGAAGATCCCACATGCCGTGGAGCAACTAAGCCCGTGCGCCACAACTACTGAGCCTGTGCTCTAGAGCCCACAAGCCACAACTACTGAGCCCGTGTGCCACAACTACTGAAGCCCGCACGCCTAGAGCCCATGCTCAGCAACAAGAGAAGCCACCACAATGAGAAGCCCGCACACTGCAACAAAGAGTAGCCCCCGCTCGCTGCAACTGGAGAAAGCCCGCGCACAGCAATGAAGACCCAACACAGCCAAAAACAAACAAACAAACCAATAAAAATATTTTAAAAAAATAAAGTTGGTTTGGTAACAAAGTCATCAAATAACGTTTCTAAATTTCACATTTTTATCATTTATTAGATATAAATGTATAAAGAAACAACTCATTCTTTATAAACTTGTAGCTATATTTAAATCATTTGCATGAATACTTGAATGCTTTTGTGCTATTAATGAAATATTATCAAAAGCATTATGGATGAATTAAGAGACAAGATTGAGATGAGAATAGATAGTACCTTTATGTAAAAGAAGGTTCAGAAACAATTAAGACAGTACATCTTGGAAGACATAAGGCTGGTAGAAACACTTGTTATTCAAAAGTAAATACATGGGAATAAGGTAGTCACACTATTTTTTTATACACTTAGCAAAATGTCTTAGGTCATAATTAATTAATGGTATCATTTTTAAAAAGATTTCTATTACATATTTTTCCTTTTTAAATCCTAGTGATAAAAATGGTTAAGTAATTTTGAACATTATACATTTAAAAAGTCATAGCAGTAATTTGACTTGTATATTAGAAGTTAAGCTTTAAATTCCGCTATTGACAGGCAATGTACCTTTTGGAGAAATATCTGTCTAGCCCTGGGAGTTGAAGAATATCCCTACTATTCTACAGTTTATTTTTCATAGGGCAACTTTTATTAATAATGAGGTGTTCCAAAGGTTATTACAATTGAGAAATACTAAATTCTATAGCTTTGGCTTAAACCTTCAATATTTGTCCTTTTCCCTGTAGAGCTTTGTGTTTGATTTTGGGCTTCCCAAGTAAATATTTACTATGAGCATTAATATTAATAATAGTTTACATTTATTGAAGACTTCCTATGTACTATGTAAGCCATTTAGAAGAATACAACACAAATAAAAAGAATGAGAAATGCCCCCAGGGGAGAAGCACTGCTAAATGCTTTCAAATCGCTAAGGTATTATACTTGGCTATATTATTTAAGTACAATCAGTTGAGAGAGCTTTTCTAATCAACTATGCTTAGTACAACTATTTGACTAATTTCATAAAAGTCAGTACCTTCATCTTCATTATCCTCAAAAATTCTTCTCTAAATAATTTTGTAGTAAAGGGAAATGAATTAACAAATATTTCCTGAGTGCCAAGTAAGTATTCAGAACACTTCCTCTAATCAGAGATAGCTTACTACCCATAGTTCTTAGAGTACAGTACTTTGTTGCTGCAATCAGCCTTTGTTGGTTACTACTGACCAGAACTAATATAGAGTGAAAACAAAAAATTAAACATTCATTCATTTATTTATTCAAGAAACTTCTACTATACGCCGGATCTGCAATTTACAAAACACTGCTAGATGTTGAAGAGATACCAAGTTGTATAAGACACTTATTCCACCTTAAAGTTATACATTCAAATGATTATAATACCATGTAGGACAGTTAAGTGTTATGGGGTAAAAATAAGGTATAGAGCAAATTCAAGGGAGGAAAAGATTATTCTTTGCCAGTAGCACCAGGAACTATTTTTTGGAAGCACTAACCTTTAAATTGGCTCTTCAGAAATGTACAGGATTTCAAAAAGTACAATTGAGGGAAAGGCACTACAGGCATGAGAGCAGGAAAGGGTAGGTTATGTTCAAAGAATGGTATAAAGTCTTATTTTGCTCAAGCATACTTAAAGGGAAATAACGGGAGGTAAGACTTGAAAGGTAAAACTGCAGAGAGCATTGAAGGGTAGGATAGAAAGTTTAAATTTTACTCGGTAGGAACGGAGAGACATTTGTGTTCAAACATGATCGGCAATGTGCTGTTTAACAAACATATATAAGCAGTTTCTTACCACAGTGTTTCATGGTAATCAGTTGTGAAATATTTATAAAATAATTACTAGTAATATAAGCACTGAAGCTTATGTTTTTTTTTTTTTTATAAATTAGAGTAGCTCCAGTATTATTCCTAAAATATCACTCTTGCTTACATTCTGATATGCCTTCACATGTGTAAGAAAAAGTGGTCCAGGGATTGCACATGGAAGTGCAATCCCTGGAGCCATGTGACAGCATCCTTCATGCGAGATTGCTGAGTAAGATGTTGGACTCTAGCACAGAAAGGCTGGAGGCAGGAAATCCAAGTTGGAGACTGTTATAACCTCCAGGTAAGTAGTATGGAGAGCTTAACCTATCATAAAAGAACTGGGAGTGGGTATGACTCGAAAACAAACTGGATATTGGGTGGTTGGGGGAGGGATACCGAGGAGAGGAAGAGTGAGGCAGATGACTCTCCAGCCAGTGACTAGAAGGACAGCACTGCTATGAAAAGAAGCTAAGTCTGGAACTGTGGTTGGATATGGGTACTTCAGGTCCTGGGGTTATGCAGTGGGATATTCATTACCCCTTTACACAGTGCCAGGCTCCTGTGTGATGTTAAACAGGTGCCATTCATTTTATTTCCCGGCTAAATGAAATCTCTATCTATACTACCACTCACCAGTAATGCTGAGTGGGTTAACTCAATGTTTATATATGTATTGTTAACCTTAGATAAAAGGATTACTATTTGGGAAGGGGAAAAGTAAAAATTGATCTCCCATACAGCTCAGGTTTTCTTAAGAATAGGTTTCCACTTTCTTTCCATTCACTGACTTCAGGTTTACAATGAACACAAATTCTTTTCAATAGTTAAAATGTTACACATTTCTTAACACCTGTCAAAATACTCTAAATGCATTTTAGCAGAATTAAAGTGCATGTTTGTCTTTGTGTGTGTGTTTAAAATATTACACATTATATATATGATATATATAAGATTATATATATCTTTATGGCTAATCACTGAAAATCCAGTAGGTAAGCGTGGCAGAAAGTAAACTAGAGATCCAATACACAATGGAAGGTGGTTTGCAAGCATGGCATGTATAATGTATGTAGGAAAAGGTAAAAAGAGATTGTATATACACTGGAATGAGACAATGCATTCCAGCTGACACTGCACAGCACTATAAGCAAAATGGGGATCCCAATGGTATGATTAATAGCACAGCAATAAGGCCAGTCTTACAACACTTATCATTTATAAATAAACTGAATGAAAAATCAGGATATCTGGTGACAGTAAAAAAAGAATATCTGCACTTTTAAAAAAAGAAATTAAGGCTACCATTAAAAACATGTTCACAGGGACTTCCTTGGTGGTGCAATGGTTAAGAATCCGGCTGCCAATGCAGGGGACACGGGTTCAAGCCCTGGTCTGGGAAGATACCACATGCCGCGGAGCAACTAAGCCCGTGAGCCACAACTACTGAGCCTGCGAGCCACAACTACTGAAGCCTGTGTGCCTAGAGCCTGTGCTTCGCAACAAGAGAAGCCACCGCAGTGAGAAGCCCGTGCACCGCAACAAAGAGTAGCCCCTGCTCCCCGCAACTAGAAGAAGCCTGCGTGCAGCAATGAAGACCCAACGCAGCCAAAAATAAATAAATAAATTAATTTAAAAAAATATTCACACAAAATGGTGGTTTAGAGAACATAGAGATTGTACCTAAGTGTACATGAAACTGTTTCTTCCCAGGAAAAAAAAATATTCAGAATAAAATTTCTCATTTGTATCATGATTTTAAAATTCTCATTGAAGGTCCCCTATAAAATTCATAACTTTTAAAGTTATTCTGTAGAAATCAAACAAATGATAGAAAACAATACAAATATATTATTAATAGAAGCTGAAAATAAAAATTACTGAAGGTCTGTAAGATTTTATTTTGGGTCAACAAATTTAGATAAATCTATTTGCCATAACTGAAATAAGGATAATGCAGGCACACAAACATTCTCATGGATAAAATTTTTAAATTTTCATTTATTCATTTGAAATGCAAAAACAAAGTACACTACTCCATCTAAATGAAAGAGAGGCAAAAATGTCAGTTTAAAAGTTCAATGACCCTCACCTAATCCAAACCAAAGTGATAAGCTACAGAATAAAAAAATACATATATGACATATATACACAAAATATACACACATACATAAGGACACAAAATATACAAAATCTATATCATATATAATATCCCATGTAATATATAACAAATATATGATATATTATAATATCATCTTCAAACTAGATAAACACCTTCCTTGCAAGTACCCACGGGCCATTAATAAAAATGTAACATTTATTTGGCCAAAATAAAAACTTATTAATTCTCAAAGCAGAAATTCAGGGCATATTCTCTGACCATAATATCATACAACTAAAAATGAAAATACCACAATTCATCCACAAACAACTGTACCTTGCCAAGTAAGATCAATACAATAAATGAACCCACAAGTTTGTTACCTAAAATGAGGATTTTAAAAGGAGGCTGTTATAGGTCTATAACTAAACAATGAAGCAGAAATTGAAAAAACACATGTAGTATACCACAATATCACCTGACTCTCCTCTAAGTCCTAAAATTATGTCAAGAGGAGGACAAGTAAAAGCTAGGCTGTAGCTCCTTGGACTGATTCTGCTATTTCACAAGAATTAGGCTACTTCTGGTTGAAATAGGATGCAAGTGGGATGCTTGAATACCTGGCTTTACATGACCTAAAATATCTTGCATATATTTTCTGCGGACACCTGAGGCTTATGACACCTCACCTCAAACTTACTAAGTTTTCCTTTCCTCACTGAGGCTGGCTGCAGAGAATGGAAAAAAAACAGGCTTTTCAAGTAGGTTCAGGCAGTGAGTTTGAGTATCATGTTCAACACGTCCCCTAGGTTGTGCTTTCACCTGATTATTTCAGCTCTTGACTACCCCCTCTTCTCTGTCACTTTGGACCACTGCTTCCAAAAATTTTCCCACCCTAGTCTGTCTCCTAGGCTGGTCCCTACTCATTTCTCTCTCCTCCTTTCACACTATTCCTTATTCAGACCTGATAATTCCCATTAGACATTGGAAGAATGGACACTAATTTGTTAACTGTTTCCCCTGACTTATTAACCCCATAGGGTTATTTTCATTTAGGAATTAGACTCTTGTGAAATCAAGTGAATTTCTAATTTGCTATGTAAGGGTCAGCAAACTATAGCATGGGGGCAAAATCCAGCCCACCACCATTTTGGGGTAAATAACAGGCATGCCCATTAATTTACATATTGTTCATGCCTGCTTTCAGACTACAAGAGCAGAGTCGAGTAGCTAAGACGGAGAACATATGGTCTGAGAACGCTATAAAAATTTACTCTGGCCCTTTCCAGGAAGTTTGCCGAATCCCGGCCTAGCACAGTGACTGGCACTGCTAAACAGATAAATGTGTATGTATGAATGGTTGAATTCTACGCAGGAATTTTACCCTCTCCCTTGACCTAAAGGTCTCTTCCCCGCCTCCGGCCTTGATAGCTTCAGCTTAGGCCTTGATGCCAGAGCAGACCTAGTCGGATCCATACACCTTTATGAAGACAGGCCAATATCCACCACTGAGGTCAAGGAATAGGCCTGCACTGCTTGTAGCTCAACCTCAGCTCTGATTAAGAGCCTATCATCTGATATGTGGCCGTTTCCAACATCCAAGGTATGGTGTGTCCTGTGAGAGAAATGGACCCTGGGCACTTTGGTCTCCTTAGGGAACAGTCTAGACTCTTCAGCAGGTTCTCATAAGTCATCTGTTGAACCCTGTCCCATCTTCATTTCACCTGGCTTTTCCTTTTCTAGTCTGTACTTCTTTGCTAGCTTCAGAGATCCAATCCTCACTTGTTCTTTATTCACTTTGTTGACTGCTGAATGATGCCAAAATCAGGTCTTCACTTTCCCTAGTTACCAAGTTGGGAAGATCCCCATTTTGGGGGTTGTAACACTGACTAAGTCTCTCTACCTAGTCTAGTCCTGGCTTAGCCTTAACTGGGGTTGGATTATAGAGATAAGACCAATTACACAGCTGACTTATCCCACGCCATTAATCAGAAATTTTTAACTCTTAGCCTTCCCAGAGTTCACAACTCATTTAGCATTGTTATCTGCTCACTGTTAGAAAAAAAAATTGAGACAGTGGATGCCTCTCTATCTTATTATTACTGCTCTTCTATGGGTTTATGATACCACACGGAGGTAGTATTAGTAGCTTTAGGGCAGTCTATCTGGAGGGTCAAGAATATGAGGCTTTTTCTATCTTTCTGAGATGCAAGGAGGCAAAGATTTTTAAGATTTACTTAGAATATCTGGAATTTTTATGATATCAAAGAAACATCTTGTTACTAATCATAAATGAAAGCAAATTATAATAGCATTATATAATGTAGCTGTGAGTAGTTACTGCTGTTACTATAAAACTTTAGTAGTGAGTATAGAAACTGTAATAAAAATTCTGAATGACAGGAGTTGAAAAGGTAAGATGAAGGATTTAACTAAGAAACAAACATTCTGAGAATACCAGATGGACAGATACACAGCTACTTGGGAAAGCAGCTTTCAAATGTATGGGATGGAAAGTTATATGCTATAGGCATTGGTTGGAATGCTCTGCAACAGTAAGATTTTAATATAAGGAATCAATTAGAAATAACAGTAAGTTTCAGTTTACTCTGAAGAAACTTATCATTGACCTAGAAATGGTTTCCTTTGTTTCAGTTCTCTAAGGTCTTATTCGAGTCCTCACTTGCCTACTCTCCAGAGTGATCTTAGCATTTAAGATTAACTCAGGACAAGTACCTGGCATGTTTTGGTAGATAAATAGGTCACATACCTTTGAAATAAAAAACCCCACAGGCCTCTTGAATATACTACTCAAATAAAAATGTAAAAAGTTTCAAGTTAAAGATGCCCAAATTGAGCACTGAGAGGCAAAACTAAAATTCCCTTTAATTATATGTACAGTCCTTGTCCTAAAATAAAGCTTAGAATAATTTCTACAGATATTGAAAAAGACCCTCTTCGAATCAGGAGATTAAGAAGAAATGCATATGAGACTTATTCAAAATGCTTACATGTCAGGCTATAATGCTGGAACACTGTTAAAGCTACTTTCCAAAGATCTGGTTCAAAGTGAAAATCTCTCATGCCAAAGCTCTCCACTAACAAGTCTTGTGATCTACATGTTGAGGACTTGATTGCATTTTACTCACTCCTAATACAATTAATGAGGCATCATGGGGAATCACAAACCAAGGCCCGTCTGAGTTTTCTCCTAAATCATATTCTTAGTATTTCTT
This sequence comes from Balaenoptera acutorostrata, assembly GCF_949987535.1. Lineage (NCBI taxonomy): Eukaryota > Metazoa > Chordata > Mammalia > Artiodactyla > Balaenopteridae > Balaenoptera > Balaenoptera acutorostrata. The sequence goes on from NC_080075.1 coordinate 40,317,895, forward strand.
GAGTACTAATCATACTTAATCATAATCAAAGTACTTCTGGAGTTGATTTGGAAATTGGCAATAGTCATCTTCTGATTTACTATGCTTTAAGTTTTTTGTAACATACCGATAGGCTAGAAACTTTATGTATTTGATGCACATTTTGAAGTAAGAATAAAAAGTCCCAAAATGTCCATTGTGGATTTCTGGGTTGTGTGTAGAATATGATACAAGATTCTTTAACTCACCTCCAGATGCCTTTGACCTTTCTTTCAACTTTTCTGCAGCCATTTCACCATAGCTGGGAAGTTCTGACATCTTCACTCCAGATCGAGCTTCTGCTATTAGCTGACGAGCTCTCTCTCTCAGCTGCCGACGTCGCTCTTCATCTTGCTGCTAAGATATATTGAACAGTTGCCAACTCAGTAATTGACAGAAATGCAATTTCATTTTCAATCTGATCATCATGATAGTAACTGGTTTACAGCATGGTGCTTGGCCCACATTATAAATAGGATGCTCTATATCAGTTGGATGTCATACCATTTTTAAAAGACATCCAAGAATCAGATTTTTAAAAAACATTTACAAATTACTGTATTATGTCTGTTAAAGATTCAAACTAGCCTTTAAAGAATGTTTGGCAATATAATTACTGAGAAAATAGCAGGATCTACTATTAATAAAATAATCAGGCTTATAGGAAAAAAGTAACAATACTGAAAACAGAATTTCAATTAATACCTTATTTTTCTAAGATTAGAATTTAACTTGCAATTTTCTAGTAAAGGCATAGAGCACTGGCTACAAGAAATCTTTGAGAGCAGAAAATGCTGCTACATCATGTTGATCAAATATAGGAAGTGGTATTTTTAGGGGGCTACAGCAGGAATGGGGATAGTATACATTAGTTCCACAGTTATTGTTGTTGACAGTTTTAAAATCAGAATTGGGTAACTGATGTACTTCTGTCCTCATTTCTACTATGCCTTCCTCCCAGACAAACACTGAGAAGAAAAAGTAAAATCTAGTGTGGTTTTTGATATTTAAAATAACTAAAAATGACAGAGAATTAAATAACTAAAATAGGTTTTGCCTCCTAAAAAAGGGTTATTATGAATTGCAAATAATCAATGTGAAATTGCTTTGTAAACTGGAAAGTATATGATATAAGGCATTATTATGACAAAACAAAGCCTGAAATAATATGGCCCCAACATACCTGTGCAGTTATCTTCCTTTAACCTCTCCCAATCTCTATAAAACCTCACATCTATTTATACAAAATTGTTTGTATCATGTAGTTTCATGCATCCATGGATTTGAATATATCATTTTGTCTTCCTGAAATGTTCTTCTCTCATCTATTTAACTCCTACTCATTCTTCAAGATTCAGTTTAAATCTACTAAACTTCCCCTGACTACTCTTCCCTCTTCACCACTGGTGGAATGAAGTTCTCCTTCTTCTGTTACTATAGTACCGTGTGTGTGTGTGTGTGTGTGTGTGTGTGTGTGAGATTACTTTTTAAAATAATACCTGTCAAGTTATACTGTACAAACATCTCCTTCTCAGTAGAATTGAGCTACTTGAAGGCAGGAGCTAGATGTGATTTATCTTTGTATCTTTGGTCCTTAGTACATACCTTGGTACTTGGTACTTGATATGAAAACTTAACGATTTATACTTTCAAAGCTTACAATATAGAGGGAAAGATAAAACAGCCACAATAAGGAGGTGCGATAAAAATGGATGAAGAGTTCAGAAGAAAGAGGCTTGTTTTTGTGTGTGTCTTTTTTTTTCTTCTTTCTTTCTTTCTTTTTTTTTTTTTTTTGTCAAGGGGAATGATCAACCTGAGTTGTATCTGAGAAAGCTTAAAGATTAATCTGACAACAGTGTATACGATAGGCTGGCATAGAGGGACTGGAAAGAGACTACTTAGGAGGCTCTTATAAACAGTACAAGGAAGCTATAATGAGATTCAGAACTGGGATGGTGGCAAAGGGAATGGAAGGAGACAGGTGTAAGAAATACATCAGAGCTAGAATTGGTACCTGTACCAATTCTTAGTAACTGATTAGATGTAGAGGGAAGAAAAAAGCTGAGTCAGAAGAGATAGGGGTAAGACACTAGCTTGGTGGAGTTCAAGCCTAGGCAATTCTTTCACAAATTTTGAGATGGCTAGAATAGAGAGCTGTCAAATTAATGCGGGTAGATTAACAGAGCTATTGAATGGACCCAGAGACAAGCCTGAAGCTCCCAGTGGACAAACTGAAGCAATTTCAGTATCAAAACAAACAAGCAAACAATGACTGCAATGAATTGAATCAACGAAATCACACACTGAATCAATGAAAACTCATCAATTCATTATGATATTCAAAAAGTTCTTAGAAGGATATATAAACTCATTTGAGGTAGCTTTTAAAAGAACTCCTGTATATGTATAACAGATTCACTTTGTTATAAAGCAGATGCTAACACACTATTGTAAGGCAATTATACTTCAATAAAGATGTTTGAAAAAAAAAAAAAAAAAAAAAGAAAAAAAAAAAAAAATAAAAGAACTCCTGAAAATTACTAATTAGAGGAAACAAGTCAAACACTTATCCTGTCTTTCCAGTGGGAACTGAAGTTTAGGGCAAGTAAATAGTCACAGTCAATTACAGAAAGCTCTACTTTATAAAATAATACCAGCTATAATAATAATATTATGTATTTTCCAAAGATGGCCATGACAGTATTTCTCATCCCACATGCTTTCTGCAATGTGACCTTGCCATTCCCTCGTCAAAAGGTAAAGCTTAATTCCCTTCCCCTTGAGTGTGGGCCAGCTTTAGTGACTTGTACATCATCAACAGAATGTAGAAGTGCTGCAGGTGATTTTCAAGGCTAGGTCAGAAAAGGCTACACCCCTTTTGCCCAGTTCTCTTGAAATTCTTGCATTTTGTACTTTCTGGGAACCCAGCTGTCATGCTGTGAGAATCCCAAGCTACGCGTAGGTGCACCAGTCCACATTCCCAGCCAAGTTCAGCCTTAAGTCTTCCTGGCTCACGTGTCAAACATGTGAATAAAGCCTTCTTCAGAATCTCCGCTTTAGCCATTTTGGGTCACCTCCAACTGTTCAAGTCTCCCCAGCTGACACCCCAGACAATGTGGAACAGAGACAGAGCATCCACACTATACCCTATCTGAAGTCCTGACCCATAGAATCTGAGAATTAAAAAAAAATTTTACACCATTAAGTTTGGGATTGTTTGTTTTACAGCATTAATGATTGGACCATATGCTTAAGTAACACCACACAGATTATTTCCTAATTGCAAGAGGAAACCCTAATTTTAAATGGAGAGATCAGAACTAGATCAGGGATTAGAAACCACTACTCTAATGGTCAGTCTTAGCATCACTAATGTTGAGTCAACCATATGTTATTTTTTTTTTTTAATTTTTAAATTTAATTTTTAAATTATTTTTGACTGTGTTGGGTCTTCATTGTTGCGCATGGGCTTTCTCAAGTTGTGGTGAGTGGGGGCTACTCTTTGTTGCGGTGCACATGCTTCTCATTGCGGTGGCTTCTCTTGTTGCAAAGCATGGGCTCTAGGTGCGCGGGCTTCAGTAGCTGCAGCACGTGGGCTCAGTAGTTGTGGCTCGCAGGCCTTAGAGCACAGGCTCAGTACTTGTGGCGCACGGGCCTAGTTGCTCCGTGGCATGTGGGATCTTCCTGGACCAGGGATCAAACCCGTGTCCCCTGCATTGGCAGGCGGATTCTCAACCCATTGCACCACCAGGGAAGTCCCTGTTACATGTTTTTTGATATGAAGCACATGAAGCAAACACCACCTATAATATTCTAGCCCAGATGTCTAAAGTGAATCTACTAAGCCTTCAGATACAACCTCCAGTTTATCATAAACACAGGAGACAGAAACATGATAAATGACACAGCAAGGAAGCAACCAAACAAATCTAGAAAGTAGGATATTCAGGCCAATTAATCTGGTCATTTTAATAAGAGTTATGAAAACAAACACAACAAAAAACAACTAATCACCATCTCCACCAACAAAAGGGACTTGACCAGATGCAATGTGTAGTCCTAGGTTAGATACTAATTTGGATAAACCAGCTGTAAAGGACACTGTTGAATCAATTAGAGAAATGTGAATAAGAGTTACTAAATGAGAGAAAATACAACTTGACTGAAAAAATAGTTTATACAGTAATGACTTCGTTTTGTCTTTTTGGCAAAATAAATACATACATAAGACTTGGAAGGTTATTCACAAAATTGTCATGGTGGAGATATCTGGGTATGGAAATGTGATATTTTTGTTTTCTTTGTCTTCATTTTCTAACTTTCTATAATACACATGTACTACTCTTGTAATAAAAGTTATTTTTAAAAAGTCTTGGGGAAAGGGAGGAAAGACATGAGATGGTAGGCTTCTGGGGTGGGTGGTAGGGGCAAAAGAAGAGATATCTAACATTCAAGGGAAATTTTCTTTTCTTTTTAAAAAAATATTTATTTATTTATTTATTTTGGCCACGCCGGGTCTTAGTTGAGGCAAGTGGGATCTTCGTTGCTGCGTGGGGGATCTTCTTTGCAGCATGCGGGATCTTTAGCTGCGGCGTGCGTGTGGGATCTAGTTCCCTGACCAGGGATCGAACCCGGGCCCCCTGCATTGGGAGCACAGAGTCCTAGCCACTGGACCACCAGAGAAGTCCCTCAAGGGAAATTTTCTTAATATTTAGAGACACAAGCTTATTTGTAGTTAGAGGAGTAGTACGTACTGGGCAGAGTGAGACCAAAGACGCAAGAATAATATACAAAAATCCTTTGTTCATTATTAATACTTCTGAACTTAGAAAATAAAAGGAAATGCAGGCTTGATAATGGTGACTTTGGTGACGGTTGCTGATATTTCTTGAGCTTTTATGTGCTAAGTGCTTTATATGCATGATCTCATTTAATTTTTACAACCTGATTTTTACCAATGAGAATATTTAAGTTTAGAGTTCCAAGGTCACACAGCTAGAACTGATGTCAGAGCCAGGAGTCCAGCCCAGGTCTGTTTGACTACAGGGCCCTGTTTTTAACCTTCAAACTATTTGATCCCCCAAAAGTATCAAATTATATGACCAACTGAGGAAGATTGAGCTTTTACTAAACTTTCATCTTTCAAACTTAAGAAAAGTTAAGAGCACTAATAAAAACCATTATTTGATATGCCTCAGGCAACTAGGTTTAAGTGAATTTCACTGCGTGTAATAACTTCTCGAAGAGCTGGAATTTGGTGATTCAGACTAAGATGAAGTGGTCTTGGGTCATCTTAACTGCATAAAAATGAAATAAATGATTCCACCTTTATGAATATGAAATGGGAACCTAGTTTTTTCTTACCAGCTACCACTTCCCCCTCCTCCCCCAATAATATTCCCACCTGCAAATGTTTCTGAGAGCTTACCAAGAGTGCAACTTAAAGCAGGCAATCATTAATAAAACAAACTTTAAATACTAATTAGGGACACTTTATCAATTTCCATGTAAATTGTTTGTTTGTACCTATTTACCCATCATTGTTCTCTATACAATAGAAAAAATGTAAATGAACAAATCAGAATGCAGCCCTAATGAGACTTTCTGTTTATAACCATTAGCCCAGAGGTGTGCTGTAATTCAGTTCTCAAGTAGCAAGATTTAGCCTCATTAACAGACTGCAAGGGCAGGTTACAACTCATAAAACCCTACAGTAAACAAAGTTTATGGACACAGCACAAAATCTTGAGCCTGACTGACAGAATTCTAGTTCCCTATCAGACTGCCTTGATTTACTTTTCTACTAATGTCCTGACACCACAGAGATAATTTTGCTTGGGCCTTAGAGGGCTCCAGTGGGATGGCATATCTGTGTTGTTTGTTTTCTCACCCATTGAGTTTCCTTAAGACAAAGAACCAACTGAAAAAATAGAAGTTAATTGTTAAGGTCACAAGGAAAAGCTTGTAATTATAGCAATTGATTATGCAACCAATTTAATTGATAGTATTATTAATATCCAGATTCCTTATATGTAAAACTATTTTAATTTTTATATATAAGCTTCATTAAAAGTCAGTTTTTACAAATTGGGAGATTGGGATTGACATATATACACTAATATGTATAAAATAGATAACTAATAAGAACCTGCTGTATAAAAAAATAAATAAAATTAAATTAAAAAAATTTTTAAAAGTCAGTTTTAAAAGTAATATTTAAAGAATAGATAGCAACAAAATCTATGTGTCTTTTACTCAAAAGAAACATATTGTTTATGTCAAAGGAATAAAATGACCAGAGAGTAAGGGCAGTGATTATTTCATTATTTTTGTATGTTTGTATAGGTGAATATTTCTGACAATGATGGTTTGCCTAAACCTACTCAAGTACAGAAATGTGTTATCTGTTTTGACCCTTCTGCATTCAAAAGAAGATAGCGACTCACAGCTGTAAATAAGTCATCTGTTTACTATAACTGTTGAAAAAAATAAAGGAATCTTTTCAATGGGATGCAAAGGTAAGTAACTTAGAAGACTGCTGTCATTAAAAGTACACTCGAAAAATTCAACACATAGGAAACCTATGTATCTTTCATTTACCTGCCTAGTCTAAATAAACTTTAAAAAATTGAAGTGGGCTTCCTATTTCTAAGAATGGGTCTGATGACATTTACCTTTTTCTATACAGTATTATTTACAGAGTTAGACTGAGTTATATAGAACATTCTAGCTTTTGTAAGACAGATGTACTCTTTAGAGGGTTTGATGGAAGCTGTATTTTTGAGTAAATACTAGCTGTGTGCCTGTGCAGTGTTTTCACACATGTTGTCTCACTTACCATTCACCACTCTGAGGTAACCACTATGACTCTGATTTGATAGAAATGGAATCTCACTTAAATATACTGCCCAAGGTCATACATCTTGTAAATGGCATAGTAAGAATTAAAATCACCGTCTGTCTGATTTCAGAGTGCTGGTCCTAGCTATTACATTACTGGTGTTCAGAAAATTTGTCTGAGGCCCTACTGCTATTGTCATTAAAAAAAACAACAACAGTTCTTTACTTACACTTGGGCTATACAAATCAGGTTAAACTCCCCTTTGTGCTACTGAATACAGAGAGGTAAAGAGAAATTAACTTACTTATATTCATTTAAAACTTAGGTTTCTGACTTTAAATTATAAGTCTTCAGAAAAGTGCTGAATGTGGTACATTTAAGCTTCACTTTCCTCTTTGTTAACATCTTCAGAATAAGGCAAAAGTCCTGTTATGGTACAAAAAGCTTGTATTTCAACACAATGAATTTAAAATATTCAAATATAGAAGATGGATCAGAACTAACCACTTTGGACATAAACTGAAAAAATATTTAGCCCTTTCACAGCATGTCTTCAAGTTACTATTTTTCTTATCGTTCTAAAATGGTCTACAATCTGCCATAGATAGACGCACTAGTAAAACTTGACAATTTAAGGACAAACTCTTCAAGAATAAGTAATGTAATTCCTTGTTTCCTTTCCATAAAAATGTATTGGTATGCAATTTTTATATTTCACAGTTCACCGACATCTAGGCAAGCTTTCTTCCACTGCTTCAATGGTGCTACTTTTAATTTTATCCTCCTTAGTCGTAGTAATTAAAGTGATCAGCAGTGGCATCCCAGCGGCTTTGACACAGCTACAACCCCCTAGCAGACTTTTGCTTTTAAGGGGAAGGGGAAGAAAAAGACTAGAGTTTCATTTCACAGAGAACAAGAAAATCAAGCTTCTCCAATCCTCAACTTTATTCAATTGTTCTTTCAGCAGCCTTTGGATCTTAAGAATCAAATAAAAATGGCTGCCATGGGGGGTCCTTTTTATACTTGCCGCAAATGTCACCGACTGACATTACTTTAGCCAAAAAATGATGCCATGGATTTGTGAAGGTGAATTAGAACATGAGAAACTGTCAGTGTAGCTGCTGAGATCATTACCCACCCAAGGGTGTCTTTCATAACATTAGATATTTTTATTCAGTCAGTTGAAAACTATAGATTGAGAAGTCTTTCTATTTAAGAAACATGTCTACACACAATTTCATGAAATAAGCTTTTACAAAATTTAGAAATATATTATTTCAAATAAAGTAGTTTGCATCCTTAGTCTTTGTAAATTTGTGTTTATAACAGCAAAAAGCACCCTATTTCTATCAACAAACCCATATTCCATACTATCCTGTGCTTACTTGAGTTCTTCAGTGTTTCATACAGTCTTAGGAGTTGGACTTTTATTAATTGGGCTAAATACATTTTAACTTATCTAAATTTTTTTAAAGGGCTTTACTTAGTACTGCTAATATTTCACAGGATTCTTTTCTCAGAATGGTCCGTGAAATTCCTCAATTTTATAGTAAACTAAGAGAAAGAACTTGACTGCCACCCTTTCAGCATTAGACAGGAAGCAAGGCTCTGTTATTAGGCATTCAGAAAGGATTAAAAAAAAAAAAAAAAAAATCTGTGCTTGTCCAGAGGCAAGGATTACCAAAGTGCACCTATTCACTTGCTACCAAAGATAGAATAAAAATAAAAAATAAAATTATAAGATCTTTAAAGGTTTGGGTAGACTAGATAGTTTCCCACCAGCTTGATCAGCTCTTGACTGAATAAATAGGATTTAGAGTAAAACATTAAAACTGTTTAGCAGATCTTTTCAACCCGTTTCAAACTTTTCTTATGCTGGTTTGTAATATAAGCAGACATGCTTATAAATGGCCACACCTGCTCATTTCTCTGGGGATCGCCTGATCTCTGTTTCTCTAACAAAGAAAGAAAGAAAGAAAAAAATCAGCCTTTCTTGTTGCAAAACAGAGTGGAAAGTCAAAATCTTTCTCAAGTTTGCCCCATCTGGTCAGATTAAATCTTTGATCAACCCTGGGGATTACATTTATTTTTGTAGTAACTACTAAATTTTGAATTTGTTTAAAAAACATAGGCAAAATATTAAACAGAATGTGAATTTAAGTTTGAGATCTAGTTTTTAATATATGAGCAGAAAGCATAAAAGGACTAGTTCAGAAAAAATAGACATGCATTTGAAGAATTTAGATTTCATTAGTATTCATTTCACACAACGGAATATATCATACTTAAGTTTTAAAAAATATATCTCTTTGTTTCCAAATACAGAAATGATCATTTTTAATTGTAGCATTTGTTTGGCCTGAGTGCTGTAAAAATAAAGAATTCTAAACATAAAAGTGCATGATCAAGTTAATGTTGCTATATGAGCCTCTCCTTTAAGTATCTGGAAGCAATCTGGGATATAAAGTTTTATATTCTAAGTCAGTAATCATTTTCTTTCATTCATTAAACTAATATATATGAATTTCTAGTAGGTACTATATTCCTCTAAAAATAATTATTTTTAGGATTATAAAAGCAATTATTTTGTATTTTTGAAAACTTCAAATTGCATTAGCAGAACTAATGGAAATAGTTTGGGCCTCCAAAAAGGACCCTTTGATAATTTAATTCCTCTTTTCTCTGTGAAATTGATAACTTCTTAGTTTAAAAAAATTATAAGAAAAAAAAAAGAATGGCTGACTAAGTAAGTATCACCTTGTGTTACATCCAAGGCCTCTTGCTGGTTGTCTGGCTGCTCTTTTGTAGGTAAAAAGGAGCTGAACGCTCTCTGGCTCCTTAGATCTGGCCCAACAAATGCACTGCCAGTCATGCACATGGATCTAGCTTAAAACCCAGTGTGAGCCTAAAAGAAGCCAGTCAGACTGGCACCTACTCATGCAGAAGGAGATAGATTTGTCATGACAGGCTGATTATTCAATGTAAAGAAACAGTTTAGCTTTTCTAATCTGGTACAAATACATCTTTCTCAGCAAAAAAGTAAAAGGTCTAACAGTTCAAGTATTTAAAGTACATAAACCAACAAAAAAATGTAACGTCAAAGTAAACCATAGGTATTTGTGCTAAAGCATTCTGCAAAACTGTCCTGCGGTTCCATTCAGATAAATAAGACTTAACCCTTCAGAAGTATGACATCCGAGTGTCCTATTAAAAGAAAATATTACTACTTTATATTATGTTCTTTTTTTTTTTCACTACAAAAACTTCTAAGAATCCAAATTT
>NC_080075.1:43185535-43295535 GCF_949987535.1 Balaenoptera acutorostrata
ATTTGATGAAATACTTTAAAACTAGTCCAAGGTGGTCCATTTTCAAATATAATACATACAGTACATCTAGCAGTTAACAAAATTTGGATGTGTAGCATAGAATGGTCATTATTTTTACTGAAAAAAAATAAAGGCACTAATTACTTACAGACAAGATACTTAGCACAAACAGATAAGCTTCAAAATGAAAAATTCTCGGTTTATGATAATTATGTTCTCTGCTTTGTTTTCAGAGACTGATAATTTGAGGCTTTAAAATCACCAGGAAGCCATTAATTGGAATTCTTCAATAAAAAATAAATTACATAGAAGTTCATGATGAGTTGTAAAAGCAGAGAGACTGTATTATACAGTGAACGACATTGCTCCACTATTTATAGCCTTGTGCAGATATGTCTAACAGAAAACTGTAAAGAATTTGAGATGTGCAGATAGCAATTATTCACAGATCCAGACTATCTGCAGATATTTCAAATAACAGCTTTTAGCAGATCTCTGCACCAATAAAGGCAGGGCTTTAATTTGAGGCAGGGATTTGCTAAACACATTGCTTCTTGTTTTTGACATCATCCTTGCCTTCCAAAGTCCATCTCAGATCATAGCTTCAGGAGAGACAGATCTTCACATCACGTGCACAGTACAGCCCTGCAATTTAAGTGTGATACAGCCCTGTGTACCTTTTGGAGATGTGCATTTTGGAGATGGTGCCTGTCACTGGAGGTCTGAGTTGCACTCTCTGTACAGGTTAGCTGAGCAGTCTCAGCTTCAGAATATTATCTTTTTAATCCATCCAAAGAAAACCAAATCACTCTAAATCCTAAACTACCATGCTCAGAGCTAGAGGTGAAGATTAGGGAGGAAGTGGGGTTGCCAGGAAACCTCTTTGGGATGTTCCAAGAGAAAAACAAAGCCACACTGGGTAAGGGAAGCAAGCAGGTAACAGTGATAACAGATGCTGTGTGGTGAAGGTCTATGGGTAGCCCACATGTAGCAGTCTATAATCGGATAGAGAATGTGACTCTGATACTGAAGTCTGGATGCTTTGGGCCTCCCTCTCCTCTAATGTCAGCATGAAGACACTGGCATCACTCATGCCAATTGTACTAGGAAAGAGAGGGATTTCTATGATGGTAGCAAACAAAGACCACCCTCTAGTGAAAAGAGAACAGTGGGACCTGGAGGTATAAGAAGGAAGTTGGGGGCTTCCCTGGTGGCGCAGTGGTTGAGAATCTGCCTGCTAATGCAGGGGACACGGGTTCGAGCCCTGGTCTGGGAAGATCCCACATGCCACGGAGCAGCTGGGCCCGTGAGCCACAATTGCTGAGCCTGCGCGTCTGGAGCCTGTGCCCCGCGACGGGAGGGGCCGCGATAGAGAAAGGCCCGCGCACCGCGATGAAGAGCGGTCCCCGCACCGCGATGAAGAGTGGCCCCCGCTTGCCGCAACTGGAGAAAGCCCTCGCACGAACCGAAGACCCAACACAGCCAAAAATAAATAAATAAATAAATAAATAAATAAATAAATAAAATCAAGTAAAACTTAAAAAAAAAAAAAGTCAAAAACAACCCACAGAACAGGAGAAAATTAAAAAAAAAAAAAAAAAAGGAAGTTGGGGTTCAGTTTCAGTGTTTTGTTAGGATACCTGCCTCAACCATTCAGTCAATGATTCCATAGGGTACACCACAGTCTGTTCAGAATTGTGGAGGATTCAGGTAAAAATGACCTTAACATATTAGGAATATGATGGGAGACTGGGGAGAGTAGTCAGATGAACATGTAGGCATCTTGGTTCTGTGGAATGAACACAAATTTTATAATCTGTATTTGTCAGGATAGGCTAGGTTATGCTTCAGTGAAAAACAATCACCAAATCTCAGAGGCTTGATACAACCAAGGTTGACTTCTCCTTCTGCTCTATGTTTAATATAAGTTGCCAGGAGGCTCTGCTCATCATAGTCACTGAGGGACCAAGGCTGATGGAAACTCCCTCTTAACCACAGAGGTGAAAAGGGAAGGTGATGAATTGTGCATTGACCACTCAGAACTAACATGTCTTTGCTGCTCACACTTTATGCGTCAGAGCAAGTCACATGGTCAGTCACTCCTAACTTCAGTGTGAGACAGAAATACAATCTTATCATGGATTTGGGAAGAGAACTGGAATATTTGTGAACCATCCTAACCTGTGGCTACCTTATTTTCCCATGGCTGCTGTAACAGATTACCACAAACGTGGTGACTTAAAACAACACAAGTTTGTTCTCTTACACTTCTGGAGGTCAGAAATCTAAAATCAGTTTCACTTGGCCAAAATCAAGGTGTAGATAGGGCCATGCTCCCTCCATAGGCTATAGGGGAGAACCTGTTTCCTTGCTTTTCCACTGTATAAAGCTGCATTTCTTGCATTTCTTGGCTGTGGTTTCTTCCTCCATTTTCAAAACCAGCAGTAGCCTCTGATTTCAGTCCTCACGCTACTGCCTTCTCTGTAGTTCATTCTCTCTGCCTCCCTCTTGTAAGGACATTTGTGATTACATTGGGGGCCCCCCTAGATAATCCAGAATACTCTCCCAATTTCAAGATCCTTAACTACATCTGAAAGTTCATTTTGTCATATAAGGTAACATTCAAAGGTTCCAGGGATTAGGACCTGGGTATCTTTGGGGGATATTATTCAACCCATCAGAGTGTCATAGAGTCAGAAGTCCTAGATGTGATCCCCACATCCATCACTTACTGGTTCTATAACCCTAAATAAGTATAATTCTCAGGCTCAGTTTTCTCATTTATAAAAGGAAGTTTAAAAATGCTTCATGGGAGTTGTAAGGATTAAATTACTTATCTACGCATAAGTTCTCTACAATGATTTTTTTTAATTTTAAGATTTTCTTTCTACAGTCTAAAAGAATTTGTATGCCTATGTATATACATATATTCACATTCATCTGGATCATCTGGATGACTGCTCTTAGATTCAGTATCTGGATTTGTATTTATGTAAAATCATATAAGCACCCGTGATCACCTGTTTCTTAGCTGTTAATATTGTGCTTCTTAGACTTTATGTGCAACAGGTAAAGCTGCTGTATTGGTAAATAATGTAGATCCCAAGGACTTAAATAAGCCCAATGATCTGATGGAGGAACTCCGGAGTAGAGCTCAGAAATATGCATTCTTTTCACCACTAAAGCTGATTTTCATTGGATGCTCTGCAGACCTCCCTTTGAAAAATACCATGCTGGTAGGCATGTCTGGATGTCCTTGTACCAGAATGAGAGTTCAGCTTCCTCCATGGCTATGCTCATGTATTCAGCCCACAGCGAGCTCTACTGTATAAAGGAGAGGATTATTGAGGTTAAAAACCTATACAACACAAAGGAAACCAATGTTACCTACTTATGTGAATCAGTGTGGTCCCTCATTCATAACTGCATATGGAAAATCAAGGATCTATAAGATGTATTTTTACAAAATTAAGTGAATAACAACAAAGGAAAAAAACAGAACAACTGATCTCAGAGGGAATATTAATAGTGCAAGGAGAGAAGAGAATGTTAAATATACAAATTAATATGTTTAGACTAAGAAAGTATTGCATCCATAATATATGAAATCAGGCTGTTATGAAAAATAAGCAGTCAGGGCTTCCCTGGTGGCGCAGTGGTTGAGAATCTGCCTGCCAATGCAGGGGACACGGGTTCGAGCCCTGGTCTGGGAAGATCCCAAATGCCACAGAGCAACTGGGCGTGTGAGCCACAACTACTGAGCCTGCGCATCTGGAGCTTGTGCTCCGCAACAAGAGAGGCCGCAACAGTGAGAGGCCCGCGCACTGCGATGAAGAGTGGCCCCCGCTCGCCGCAACTAGAGAAAGCCCTCGCACAGAAACGAAGACCCAACACAGCCAAAAAAATAAATAAATAAATAAGCTTTCATTTAAAAAAAAAAAGAAAGGAAAAATAAGCAGTCAGAGAATAAGAAAGGGTTCTTAGAAATTAAAAGTATAATTTTTGAAATTATAAAGGAAAAGCTAAATAATTGACTAGGAACACCTGAATTAATGATCTGGATGAGAAATCTGCATATACCTCCTAGGACAAGAAGCAAAAAAATAAAAAAAAATAAAGAGATGGAAAACATGAGAGAAAAGTAAGAATAATAGAGAATAAATCCAAGAAGCTCAATACATAATTAATAGTGGGTATAGAAGGAGAAACAGGGAAAATTTTTTTTTAAATTTCTGAGATGAAGAAAATCTTTTCACTTTGAAAGCATTCATTTTCAAAATGAAAATATTTCATTTAGAAAGTACTAAGCAGAATTAATGAGTTAAAACCTGGTGAAATACATTTTTTATTTATTTATTTATTTATTTATTTATTTATTTATTTATTTTTGTTGTTACATGTCTGTTTTATAGCTTTATTTTTTTTTAAAACATCTTTATTGAAGTATAATTGCTTTACAATGGTGTGTTAGTTTCTGCTTTATAACAAAGTGAATCAGTTATACATATACATATGTTCCCATATCTCTTCCCTCTTGCATCTCCCTCCCTCCCACCCTCCCCATCCCACCCCTCTAGGTGGTCACAAAGCACCGAGCTGATCTCCCTGTGCTATGTGGCTGCTTCCCACTAGCTATCTATTTTACATTTGGTAGTGTATATATGTCCATGACACTCTCTCACCCTGTCACATCTCACCCCTCCCTCTCCCCATATCCTCAAGTCCATTCTCTAGTAGGTCTGTGTCTTTATTCCCGTCTTACCACTAGGTTCTTCATGACCTTTTTTTTTTTTTTTTTCCTTAGATTCCATATATATGTGTTAGCATACTGTATTTGTTTTTCTCTTTCGGACTTACTTCACTCTGTATGACAGACTCTAACTCCATCCACCTCATTACAAATACCTCCATTTCATTTCTTTTTATGGCTGAGTAATATTCCATTGTATATATGTGCCACATCTTCTTTATCCATTCATCTGATGATGGACACTTAGGTTGATTCCAAGGTTGCTTCCATGTCCTGGCTATTGTAAATAGAGCTGCAATGAACATTTTGGTACATGACTCTTTTTGAACTATGGTTTTCTCAGGGTATATGCCCAGCAGTGGGATTGCTGGGTCGTATGGTAGCTCTATTTGTAGTTTTTTAAGGAACCTCCATACTGTTCTCCATAGTGGCTGTATCAATTTACATTCCCACCAACAGTGCAAGAGTGTTCCCTTTCCTCCACACCCTCTCCAGCATTTATTGTTTCTAGATTTTTTGATGATGGCCATTCTGACCGTTGTGAGATGATATCTCATTGTAGTTTTGATTTGCATTTCTCTAATGATTAATGATGTTGAGCATTCTTTCATGTGTCTGTTGGCAATCTGTATATCTTCTTTGGAGAAATGTCTATTTAGGTCTTCTGCCCATTTTTGGATTGGGTTGTTCGTTTTTTTGTTATTGAGCTGCGTGAGCTGCTTGTAAATCTTGGAGATTAATCCTTTGTCAGTTGCTTCATTTGCAAATATTTTCTCCCATTCTGAGGGTTGTCTTTTGGTCTTGTTTATGGTTTCCTTTGCTGTGCAAAAGCTTTTAAGTTTCATTAGATCCCATTTGTTTATTTGTGTTTTTATTTCCATTTCTCTAGGAGCTGGGTCAAAAAGAATCTTGCTGTGATTTATGTCATAGAGTGTTATGCCTATGTTTTCCTCTAAGAGTTTGATAGTGTCTGGCCTTACACTTAGGTCTTTAATCCATTTTGAGTTTATTTTTGTGTATGGTGTCAGGGAGTGTTCTAATTTCATACTTTTACATGTATCTCTCCAATTTTCCCAGCACCACTTATTGAAGAGGCTGTCTTTTCTCCACTGTATATGCTTGCCTCCTTTATCAAAGATAAGGTGACCATATGTGCGTGGGTTTATCTCTGGGCTTTCTATCCTGTTCCATTGATCTATATTTCTGTTTTTGTGCCAGTACCAAACTGTCTTGATTACTGAAGCTTTGTAATATAGTCTGAAGTCAGGGAGCCTGATTCCTCCAGCTCCATTTTTTGTTCTCAAGATTGCTTTGGCTATTCGGGGTCTTTTGTGTTTCCATACAAATTGTGAAATTTTTTGTTCTATTTTTGTGAAAAATGCCAGTGATAGTTTGATAGGGATTGCATTGAATTTGTAGATTGCTTTGGGTAGTAGAGTCATTTTCACAATGTTGATTCTTCCAATCCAAGAACATGGTATATCTCTCCATCTATTTGTATCATCTTTAATTTCTTTCATCAGTGTCTTATAATTTTCTGCATACAGGTCTTTTGTCTCCTTAGGTAGGTTTATTCCTAGATATTTTATTCTTTTTGTTGCAATGGTAAACGGGAGTGTTTTCTTAATTTCACTTTCAGATTTTTCATCATTAGTGTATAGAAATGCTAGAGATTTCTGTGCATTAATTTTGTATCCTGCTACTTTACCAAATTCATTGATTAGCTCTAGTAGTTTTCTGGTAGCATCTTTAGATTCTCTATGTATAGTATCATGTCATCTGCAAACAGTGACAGCTTTACTTCTTCTTTTCCGATTTGGATTCCTTTTATTTCTTTTTCTTCTCTGATTGCTGTGGCTAACACTTCCAAAACTATGTTGAATAATAGTGGTGAGAGTGGGCAACCTTGTCTTGTTCCTGATCTTAGTGGAAATGGTTTCAGTTTTTCACCATTGAGGACAATGTTGGCTGTGGGTTTGTCATATATGGCCTTTATTATGTTGAGGAAAGTTCCCTTTATGCCTACTTTCTGCAGGGCTTTTATCATAAATGGGTGTTGAATTTTGTTGAAAGCTTTGTCTGCATCTACTGAGATGATCATATGGTTTTTCTCCTTCAATTTGTTAATATGGTGTATCACGTTGATTGATTTGCGTATATTGAAGAATCCTTGCATTCCTGGGATAAACCCCACTTGATCATGGAGTATGATCCTTTTAATGTGCTGTTGTATTCTGTTTGCTAGTATTTTGTTGAGGATTTTTGCATCTATGTTCATCAGTGATATTGGCCTGTAGTTTTCTTTCTTTGTGACATCTTTGTCTGGTTTTGGTATCAGGGTGATGGTGGCCTCGTAGAATGAGTTTGGGAGTGTTCCTCCCTCTGCAATATTTTGGAAGAGTTTGAGAAGGATAGGTGTTAGCTCTTCTCTAAATGTTTGATAGAATTCGCCAGTGAAGCCATCTCCGGGACTTTTGCTTGGTGGAAGATTTTTAATCACAGTTTCAATTTCAGTGCTTGTGATTGGTCTGTTCATATTTTCTATTTCTTCCTGGTTCAGTCTCGGCAGGTTGTGCATTTCTAAGAATTTGTCCATTTCTTCCAGGTTGTCCATTTTATTGGCATAGAGTTGCTTGTAGTAATCTCTCATGATCGTTTGTATTTCTGCAGTGTCAGTGGTTAGTTCTCCTTTTTCATTTCTAATTCTGTTGATTTGAGTCTTCTCCCTTTTTCTCTTGATGAGTCTGGCTAATGGTTTATCAATTTTGTTTATCTTCTCAAGAACCAGCTTTTAGTTTCATTGATTTTTGCTATTGTTTCCTTCATTTCTTTTTCATTTATTTCTGATGTGATCTTTATGATTTCTTTCCTTCTGCTAGCTTTGGGGTGTTTTTGTTCTTCTTTCTCTAATTGCTTCAGGTGCAAGGTTAGGTTGTTTATTCGAGACGTTTCCTGTTTCTTGAGGTAGGCTTGTATTGCTATAAACTTCCCTCTTAGCACTGCTTTTGCTGCGTCCCATAGGTTTTGGGTCGTCGTATCTCCATTGTCATTTGTTTCTAGGTATTTTTTGATTTCCCCTTTGATTTCTTCAGTGATCACTTTGTTATTAAGTAGTGTATTGTGTAGCCTCCATGTGTTTGTTTTTTTTACAGATCTTTTCCTGTAATTGATATCTAGTCTCATAGCGTTGTGGTCGGAAAAGATACTTGATACGATTTCAGTTTTCTTAAATTTACCAAGGCTTGATTTGTGACCCAAGATATGATCTATCCTGGAGAATGTTCCATGAGCACTTGAGAAAAATGTGTATTCTGTTGTTTTTGGGTGGAATGTCCTATAAATATCAATTAAGTCCATCTTGTTTATCATTTAAAGCTTGTGTTTCCTTATTTATTTTCATTTTGGATGATCTGTCCATTGGTGAAAGTGGGGTGTGAGAATCCCCTCCTATGATTGTTTTACTGTCGATTTCCCCTTTTATGGCTGTTAGTATTTGCCTTATGTATTGAGGTGCTCCTATGTTAGGTGCATAAATATTTACAATTGTTATACCTTCCTCTTGGATCGATCCCTTGATCATTATATAGTGTCCTTCTTTGTCTCTTGTAATAGTCTTTATTTTAAAGTCTATTTTGTCTGATATGAGAATTGCTACTCCAGCTTTCTTTTGATTTCCATTTACATGGAGTATCTTTTTCCATCCCCTCACTTGCAGTCTGTATGTGTCCCTAGGTCTGAAGTGGGTCTCTTGTAGACAGCATATATATGGGTCTTGTTTTTGTATCCATTCAGCCAGTCTGTGTCTTTTGGTGGGAGCATTTAATCCATTTACATTGAAGGTAATTATCGATATGTATGTTCCTATTCCCATTTTCTTAAATGTTTTGGGTTTGTTATTGTAGGTGTTTTCCTTCTCTTGTGTTTCTTGCCTAGAGAAGTTCCTTTAGCATTTGTTGTAAAGCTGGTTTGGTGGTGCTGAACTCTCAACTTTTGCTTGTCTGTAAAGGTTTTAATTTCTCCATCAAGTCTGAATGAGATCCTTGCTGGGTAGATTAATCTTGGTTGTAGGTTTTTCTCCTTCATCACTTTAAGTATATCCTGCCACTGCCTTCTGGCTTGCAGAGTTTCTGCTGAAAGATCAGCTGTTAACCTTATGGGGATTCCCTTGTGTGTTATTTGTTGTTTTTCCCTTGCTGCTTTTAATATGTTTTCTTTATATTTAATTTTTGACAGTTTGATTAATGTGTGTCTTGGCGTGTTTCTCCTTGGATTTATCCTGTATGGGACTCTTTGTGCTTCCAGGACTTGATTAACTATTTCCTTTCCCATATTAGGGAAGTTTTCAACTATAATCTCTTCAAATATCTTCTCAGTCCCTTTCTTTTTCTCTTCTTCTTCTGGAGCCCCTATAATTCGAATGTTGGTGCGTTTAATGTTGTCCCAGAGGTCTCTGAGACTGTCCTCAGTCCTTTTCATTCTTTTTTCTTTATCCTGCTCTGCAGTAGTTATTTCCACCATTTTATCTTCCAGGCCACTTATCCGTTCTTCTGCCTCAGTTATTCTGCTATTGATCCCATCTAGAGTATTTTTAATTTCATTTATTGTGTTTTTCATCGTTGCTTGGTTCCTCTTTAGTTGTTCTACGTCCTTGTTAAATGTTTCTTGCATTTTGTCTATTGTATTTCCAAGATTTTGGACCATCCTTACTATCATTATTCTGAATTCTTTTTCAGGTAGACTACCTATTTCCTCTTCATTTGTTAGGCCTCGTGTGTTTTGACCCTGCTCCTTCATCTGCTGTGTGTTTTTCTGTCGTCTCATTTTGCTTATCTTACTGTGTTTGGGGTCTCCTTTTCACTGGCTGCAGGTTCATAGTTCCCGTTGTTTTTGGTATATGTCCCCAGTGGCTAAGGTTGGTTCAGTGGGTTGTGTAGGCTTCCTGGTGGAGGGAACTAGTGCCTGTGTTCTGGTGGATGAGGCTGGATCTTGTCTTTCTGGTGGGCACGTCCACGTCTGGTGGTGTATTCTGGGGTGTCTGTGGCCTTATTATGATTTTAGGCAGCCTCTCTGCTAATGGATGGGGCTGTGTTCCTGTCTAGCTAGTTGTTTGGCATAGGGTGTCCATCACTGTAGCTTGCTGGTCGTTGAGTGAAGCTGGGTCTTGATGTTGAGATGGAGATCTCTGGGAGATTTTTGCCGTTTGGTATTACGTGGAGCTGGGAGGTCTCTTGTGGACCAGTGTTCTGAAGTTGGCTCTCCCCCCTCAGAGGCACGGCCCTGATGCCTGGCTGGAGCACCAAGAGCCTTTCGTCCACACGGCTCAGAGTAAAAGGGAGAAAAAATAGAAAGAAAGAAAGAAAGAGGCTATAATATAGTGAAGTAAAATAAAGCTATTGTAAAGCAAAGCTATACAGACAAAATCTCACCCAGAAGCATATACATATACACTCACAAAAAAAAGGAAAAGGGGAAAAATTAATATCTCCTGCTCCCAGAGTCCCCCTCCTGAATTTGGGCTGATTCGTTGTCTATTCGGGTATTCAGCAGATGCAGGCACATCAAGTTGTTTGTGGAGCTTTAATCCGCTGCTTCTGAGGCTGCTGGGAGAGATTTCCCTTTCTCTTCTTTGTTCACACAGCTCCCGGGTTTCATCTTTGGATTTGGACCCGCCTCTGTGTGTAGGTCGCCTGAGGGCGTCTGTTCCCCGCCCAGATAGAACGGGGTTAAAGGAGCAGCTGCTTCGGGGGCTCTGGCTCACTCAGGCCGGGGGGAGGGAGGGGTACGGATGCCGGGCGAGCCTGCGGCGGCAGAGGCCAGCGTGACATTGCAGCAGCCTGAGGCACGCCGTGCGTTCTCCCGGGGAAGTTGTTCCCGGATCACGGGACCCTGGCAGTGGCGGGCTGCACCAGCTCCCGGGAGGGGCGGTGTGGAGAGTGACCTGTGCTCACACACAGGCTTCTTGGTGGCGGCAGCAGCAGCCTTAGTGTCTCATGTCCGTCTCTGGGGTCCGTGCTGATCGCCGCGGCTCATGCCCGTCTCTGGAGCTCGTTTAGTCGGCGCTCTTAATCCCCTCTCCTTGCGTGCCGCGAAACAAAGAGGCAAGAAAAAGTCTTTTGCCTCTTCGGCAGCTGCAGACTTTTTCCCGGACTCCCTCCCGGCTAGCTGTGGTACGCTAACCCCTTCAGGCTGTGTTCACGCCACCACCCCCAGTCCTCTCCCTGGGATCCGAGCGAAGCCCGAGCCTCAGCTCCCAGCCCCGCCCGCCCTGGCGGGTGAGCAGACAAGCCTCTCGGGCTGGAGTGCTGCTTGGCACTGATCCTCTGTGCGGGAATCTCTCCGCTTTGCCCTCCGCACCCCTGTGGCTGCGCTCTCCTCCGTGGCTCCGAAGCTCCCCCCTCTGCCACCCGCAGTCTCCGCCCGCGAAGGGGCTTCCTAGTGTGTGGAAACCTTTCTTCCTTCATGGCTCCCTCCCACTGGTGCAGGTCCCGTCCCTATTCTTTTGTCTCTGTTATTTCTTTTTTCTTTTGCCCTACCCAGGTACGTGGGGAGTTTCTTGCCTTTTGGGAGGTCTGATGTTTTCTGCCAGCGTTCAGTGGGTGTTCTGTAGGAGCAGTTCCACGTGTAGATGTATTTCTAATGTATCTGTGGGAAGGAAGGTGATCTCCGCGTCTTACTCTTCCGCCATCTTCCTCCAGCCCCAATACATTTTTTAAATTGCAAGAATATAGATATAAAAATTCTAGAATCTTCTGGGGTGACAGGGAGGAGACGAGAAGAAACCCATAATTAAAGGGATGAGAAGTAGATTGGCATCAGACTTGTTACTTACCACACTGATAATAGAGGACAATGGAACAATGTCTTCAGGGTTTTAAAGGTATAGAGTCAAACCAACATTCAAGCAGGACAGCAAAATACAGACTCTTCAGATAACTTTCAGACCTACTTTGGAAACCGACTCATACATACAAACAACAAAGCAAAACAATATAGAGAGGAAAGGACAATGAGGCATAGGAGCAATGATACTTAGAAATCAGCAGTTATTGACACATATACCAACATGTGATAAGATCATAGTATGTTGGTGGTGAAGCAGTGAGTAAGGAGGTGGTGGTTTCTGAACATAAGATGAGGAAAATAAAATCTTGCTAAGAATTTTTTGTCTTGGTGTATGGAAGGATATTGTGATAAATTCTACATATTGATAGAAAACTTTAAGTTTAAAAATGTGGCTTAAACGTTTGATGGTAACCATTAGGAATAGGGTTTATAATTTTGAAACGATTAGCATAAATAAAAAATACGAGCAAGAAAATGGTATTTTAACAAAAGGCAAAATGGGAAAAAAAACAAAGAAAATAAGAATATATGGCTCATTAAAGTATAAATGCAATGAAAGGGCTATATCTCAAAGTATCAGTAACTGCATTACATTTGAATGGATTAAATTTACTTTTAAAATATTTGCTTTCTAGTTGTCTAATAATAATGATAATAATAACCAGCCAGATGTTATTTAAAATAAATATACCAAAACCATATAACACAGAAGGATTGCATATAAAAGGATTGAAAAATAAAACATTTCAATATTAATATGACAAAATTAAACTAAAAATAGATACATTAGATCCAACAAAGAGGACTATCATATATTAATTAAAGATACAATTTGGTGAGGATATCCAATAATCATGAATTTTGTGTATCTGAAAATATACCTTTGAAATATATATAAAGCAAAACCTTTTGCAAACAAGGAGAAAGTGACAAAAATGTGTAAACAGAGATGAAAAGTTTAACACATCTCTCTAAAAAACAAACCAGTGGGCAAAAGTTAGGTGAAGCTCTAGGTATTTAAATAATATAATGAAAAGACTTGGTTATATATCTCTGTGTAGATGTATAATTGTTCTCATATTGGGTATAAGTGTACTGGATATAAATGATAACACCCAATAAACAGAAAATGTGTGTTCTTTTCAGATTCAGTAAAACATTAAAAAAAGTTGAATAATGTATTAGTCTAGAGAAAAATCTCAATAAATTCTAAATCATAGAAATAACTAGTCCAAATTCTCTGAGCACAAAAAATAAAATTAAAAATTAACCAAAAGAAGTATAGACAAAAGTTCTCTTCACTTAGAAATTAAAAATTGGAACAAGTAAATGTTCTCATTTATTGTAGGAAAAATTGACAGACGTGAGGTGGATTTTGGGAATTGTGAAAGAATGTATGAATAATATTTCTATAAATTTAGATGAAATGGATGGTTTTCTAGAATTGACCCAATAAAATTGACCAAATAAAAATTCGAAAATTTTAATAGACCTATAATGATAAAAATAACTGAACAATGTGTCAAAAACTTGGTTCTACAGAAACATTAAACTCAGAAAGTTTTAGAATGTGTTCTACCAAAAATATAAGAAAAAGATAATTTCCTATGTTTTTACAAACTTTTCTAGAGCATTAAAAATCACATGGAAATCTACCCAAGTGATTTTGCCAAGTTTATAATCATGGCACACATGAATAAAACTATAGACCAATATTGCTTCTACTGTAGATGTAAATACCCTAAATAAAATGATAACGCAAAAAATAAAAATTAAATTCAGTAGTACTTCAAAAGAATCATACATCCTTACCTGCTAGGGTTTATTCTGAGAATGCGAGGATATACGATGTTTGGAAATTATTAATGACATTTACTCTATTAATAGATTAAAAGGGTAAAATAATATAGTAATCTAAGTAGTCTCTGGGGAGAGGTGGGGAGGATTTGATAAAATCAGTCCCTGTTAAATTTGGTAGTATCTATCAAAATATTTATGTGTGTACATTCTATCCCAGCAATTACTATTTTAAATTTATATCTTAGGGGAAAAAATTCTTGCTAATGTGTACAGAGAAACATGGACAAGAATGTGCATTTCAGTACTGCTAGTAATAAGTAAGAAGTAAAACCATACAAATGACTACCAGTGGGAGATACCAGAAGACATGGAAAGATCACGAAAGCATTTCGTTTTGTTAAAAAAAAAAAAAAAAAAAAAGCAAATGCAGAACAGTCCATATAGTATGATTCTTATTTATGTTGAAACAAGACAAAACCCACCTCCTAGAGAAATGGAAATAAAAACAAAAATAAACAAATAGGACCTAATTAAACTTAAAAGCTTTTGCACAGCAAAGGAAACCATAAACAAGACCAAAAGACAACCCTCAGAATGGGAGAAAATATTTGCAAATGAAGCAAGTGACAAAGGATTAATCTCCAAAATTTACATGCAGCTCAATATCAAAAGAACAACCCAATCCAAAAATGGGCAGAAGACCTAAATAGACATTTCTCCAAAGAAGATATACAGATTGCCAACAAACACATGAAAGGATGCTCAACATCACTAATCATTAGAGAAATGCAAATCAAAACTACAATGAGGTATCACCTCACACCAGTCAGATGGCCATCATCAAAAAATCTACAAACAATAAATGCAGGAGAGGATATGGAGAAAAGGGAACCCTCTTGCCCTGTTGGTGGGAATGTACATTGATACAGCCACTATGGAAAATAGTATGGAGGTTCCTTAAAAAACTAAAAATAGAACTACCATATGACCCAGCAATCCCACTACTGGGCATGTACCCTGAGAAAACCATAATTCAAAAAGAGTCATGTACCAAAATGTTCATTGCAGCTCTATTTACAATAGCCAGGACATGGAAGCAACCTAAGTGTCCATCAACAGATGAATGGATAAAGAAGATGTGGCACATATATACAATGGAATATTACTCAGCCATAAAAAGAAACGAAATTGAGTTATTTGTAGTGAGATGGATGAACCTAGAGTCTGTCATACATAGTAAAGTAAGTTAGAAAGAGAAAAACAAATACTGTATGCTAACACATATATATGGAATCTTAAAAAAAAAATGGTTCTGAGGAACCTAGGGGCAGGACAGGAATAAAGATGCAGATGTAGAGAATGGACTTGAGGACACGAGGGGGAAGGGTAAGCTGGGATGAAGTGAGAGAGTGGCATGGACATATATACACTACCAAATGTAAAATAGATAGCTAGTGGGAAGCAACCACATAGCACAGGGCGATCAGCTCGGTGCTTTGTGACCACCTAGAGGTATGGGATAGGGAGGGTGGGAGGGAGATGGAAGAGGGAGGAGATATGGGGATATATGTATATGTATAGCTGAGTCACTTTGTTATAAAGCAGAAACTAACATACCATTGTAAAGCAGTTATACTCCAATAAAGATTTTTTTTTAAAAAGACAAAAATTAAGCCTATGTATATAAATATATAGAGAAAGCCTTAAATGATACATGCCAAAATGATAATCCTCGTTACCTTTGGTAAGGGAAATGAGATTGGAGTGCAGAAGCAGGGATACTACTCTATATATGTAATTTTTGCTTAATAATCATAGCTATAACTATATGTGCTCTTTAAAATCACCAAATTGCATTCAATTATTAATTGCATAAAATAATTTTAAGAAAACAGTAAAGGAAGAGGGGCTTCACTTGTAAAGCCCTTCACTGATCCTGCTACATCAGGCAGAAATATGTATTTCCTCTGTAGAAGAAGGCTATCCATCAGTTATCATGTGCAAATCGTTCCTTCTGAACATGGAGCTGCCATTACTAGGATTCTGTGTCCAGCAGTATCCTTAGATGTATGCTTGAGTTTGTTTAGTGATTCTTTCTACCAGAAGGAGATGCTCTGTTCAGTTGCTTGATTCTTATATCAAGTTTATTCTAAAATGATTAAACTAGCCACTGGTTGGTTTAAATAATGAATCCATGCAAACCAAAGCCACAGTCCCTGGAATTCTCAGTATTGGACTTTTTTGTTTGCCACCTTCACATACCTAGGTTTGCAGAACACACCCAGAAGCTTCTTTATAATGTTTTAAATGTAATGCCGATTTCTCCACTACTTAAATGTGACAAGTTCATATCTTTTCATAACCTAATGACAGAGCCAGTGTGATTTTTATGGAGAGAGGGTAACAATGTCAATATAAGATAAAGCTATATTGGCAGTGTCTGTGAACATGTTTTTTTTTTTTTTTAAAGATTTATTGATTGATTGATTGATTGCTATGTTGGGTCTTCGTTTCTGTGCGAGGGCTTTCTCTAGTTGTGGCAATCAGGGGCCACTCTTCATTGCAGTGCGCGGGCCTCTCACTATCGTGGGCTCTCTTGTTGCGGAGCACAGGCTCCAGACGTGCAGGCTCAGTAGTTGTGGCTCACGGGCCCAGTTGCTCCACGGCATGTGGGATCCTCCCAGACCAGGGCTCGAACCCGTGTCCCCTGCATTAGCAGGCAGATTCTCAACCACTGTGCCACCAGGGAAGCCCCTGTGAACATGTTTTAATGTCAAGATGGACTAGGGCAGAGTTGGGGACAATGCCACACAATAAAAATATTGGGTCTCTGCAGGCATGGAAACAGCTCATAATTCTTGTTGAATAAAACCCACAGTAAGTCATATGAAATCAGTTGATAAGAGGTCCCCAGCAGATGAAAAATGGTCTCCTCCCCTTCATTAATAAGTGGCTGCAGTCCGGAGCTGAAGGTTGACGAGGCTCATTTTGATAAATGCCTTCTTACTCATTGAAAGGAAATTTGCCATAATGAAACATTGTCTTCTATTTCTTCTATCAAGTTTATATTTCTGTGTTGCCATCCAGCGAGGCAGAAGAGGGAGAACTGACAGCTCTGGCCAGGGAATTTCTTCTTGACATCTAAATTGTCTGCACTCTACTCTGTCCGTTTTCACAAATTTTACCATCAGGAAACTTTAACACAATCACACACACACACACACACACACACACACACACACAAGCCCATCCAGTCATGCGCTATAGGACACCGGCAACACTGGAATAGGGACCTTAAAGCTACCCTCAGGCTTTGAATTCTGTTTCAGATGATATTCTCTGGGAAGCAGGCTTTGAGGTGGAGATTAGCATGAAAGAGGTTGATTGGGGAATGTTCTAGGAGCAAGACCTGTGAGGAGCGAGGGGAGCAGGGCTGGTCCAAAGGAGCAACAGGATTACAAAACAATGACAACAAAGGCCTCATCTCATCCCTTGGAGCACTCGGCAACTGGGATGGTCCTGCATAGTGTCTCCAATTGGTTCAAGGGGAAGGTTCTTTAGAGCTCGCGTTGGATGTGGTTGTTTCAGGAACAGGACCTGACCTTGATGAGGTGGCTCTCTTCAGCCAAGGACTCTCAGAAGGGATTTCCGGCTGTCACTAACCACATACCCAGCTGCTGGGGAAATGAGTGCTTCATCTTGGAGGGCAGGACCTGGCCGCAACAGAGTCTACTCCCTATCTAGTTAATGCTCCTGCTAAACTCCTCCTGAGTTCTAACCTGAATGTTTATTGGAATAGAATTGCATTATCAGTTACCTCAGTTAAGTCACTCCACCTCTATGTAAATTGCAAAGATCGAACTCATGACTAGATCACTCCATCTATGAATTCTGTGTACTGAGGATCTTCTTGCTGGAATGTTTCAAGCATCAGGGTTTGAAATAAAAATGCAACAATTGATGTAGTTTCTCATGTCTTTGGTGGACAAACCCACTTTGTTCCTTTTACGTGCTTTTGTTTAAACCTCTCTTGGGTGACTGGGGTGAAAGGAGGTCACAGGCATCTTTGACAGTCTGAAATTTTCAGGAACAGTTCCAAAATTTAATTAAGTACTGATTGTCTTCTATGCACATGAGAGAGGAGAAAAAAATCTTCAGAAATAACAGAATTAAGCATGCTCTATTTTGTAGCCTTGTAATGACCTCCAGCAAATGCCTGACCTACTTCTGAAGGCCTTGAGTCCACTTGCATGAACACGATGTCTTAAAAAGCTGACTTGGAAATCAAAGTCAAAAACCGGCACCATCCATGGTAATGGAGCAGGGAGGGATGTCCTGTGCTATTGGTAGAAAAGACAAAATTTAAAATAGAATGGAAATTGCCTCCAGCCACTTAATTTGGAGGCAGCACAGGAATTGTGCAGCATTTCAGTCTGATGGTACCTTGAATTAAAAGAACTAATCTGCAATGTATTTTCTTAATATACTGATGGTGTTAGGAACGGATATTTCCCCAGCTATATTAATGCCTAGAGGCAGTAACTCCTGCCTGCCCCCAAGAGGTTAACTAGTAAGCAGTGCTCTTTGAAGGCCCCCAAATGTTATGTGTCAGATTCTTCTCTCTCCCGCTGCAACTGAAGCTGTCATTGGTCAGCAGAAACAGTGCTTTTGCTGCTTTACGTTAGAAGGCAAAATTCACATCAAGAGGCAAAGAAGGGATTATGTCAGAGAAGTCTTGGACTCAGAGCTGATCCAAGAGTTATTCCTTTGCACCATAGGAGAAGCCCAAGGAGAATGACTTTTCTACCTTGTCAATCCTGGTGTAAGTCACTTATATGCACTAGCAACATTTCCCATACTGTGGCTTATTTAACACTAGTCTTGTGACTGACTTCAGTGAAAAACTTTCTTTCCATTAAATAAATTTGGGAAATATTATTTCCTACACCCATTTCCTGCAGATTCGCAGTGACTTTCAGCATATTAAAAGACCATGTGCTTCTGCCTTAAAAGAAAAAATCTGGTGAATCCAGGTTCTTCCAATCTTACTTGATTTGCAGCCCTCCTTCCCCTTCCCTCTTTTGGTCACACCTTCATAATTCCCACGAAATGTACTGCAGACCAGTCTGGGAAATGCTGTTTGAGCTGAACTGTCAGGCTGTCAGTCAAGGTCAAAGGCTCTTCAGAGTTCTTCTTACAAGTCTAACCCGTCTGCCTCCTCCAGGAATCCTCCCGTCACCCTGTGAAGGTGCACCTCAGGTTTAGCAACTCCTCATGATTAATAGTCAAATCTCCTCTTGCCTCTCCTCCCCTCCCTTTTCCTGCCTTCTCCTCCCCTTTTCTCCCCTCTCTCTTTTTCCTTTAAGCCAAACTGGAACTTTCATAGCAGAGGATCACCCCAGCTTGGTTATAAACTCTCAATATGTTGCAAACACCTTTAGGTCCCCACTCTGCTGTGCTCATAGTAAGCCCTCAATAAATATTGATGGATAATTGAAGAATGCAAAGCAATGGACTAGATGACTCTGAAAGACTCCATCCCTAAGAGCATGTGTGTTTAAGAACACAGTTAATGCAGAGGCAGGGGAATCCTGGGGATGGGCAGCGGCTCTGCAAAAGGTGGTCTGGTCTTCCTGGAGCTCAGTCCGGGACGTGTGGGATTCAGAGCAGCATGGCTGGGATCCAGGATGACATCATCAGAGCTCAGTAAATATGTGTGGTTGATGATGTATTCCCCTGGAACAAATTACAGTCCATTTGACTACCTTTATTCTTTTAGTCAAAAAGTTACAAGAAAAATCTCATTCCTTTCATCCCAACTCTAGTTTTTTATCCCCCAAGGAAGCTATTCAATTCTGAAAGCCCTTGAGAAGCTCCCCAAGGTACACTGTTTCTTCCTTTTACCATATCCCCGCTTAGAACGTTCTTTTGTTTTGGTTCCTTGAAAAACACTATAACAGCCTTTTACTGTAAATAGTGGCTACTACCCTCAAATTTACCTCTCCCAAAAGAAAGGCACAAAAGCAACTCCAGTGTGAAGTATAAGGAGGAGGTGGTGGCTATTACACCACTAGGATTCATATGGCATTATAAATTTCTATAAAAATGGGAATTACAGAGAATCTACTTTGCTTTCAGACAACCTGGTTACCTTATAGAACATTCCACTTCTGTTCACTGCAGAGCATGGGTGGGTAGTATTTTCAGCCATGAATCTACTAGACTTCTCTTTAGATAAATAGATCAATAGATAGAGATGTATGAGTTTTATATATTCTGGAATTATTACATCAACTTTTATGTTGTAAGTATAAATGATATTTCCTATATAACCTACATTTATTTTTTGGAAAAAAATATTTATTGAGCCTGTGAAAGCACCTACATATAGAGACATGAATGCATAAACTGTTCAAATTCCTACAATGTAGTATAATATTTTTTTCACAGATATGGTTATGAGAAATTTTATTTTGTACTGTTCACTATAGAAAGGAAATTTAACAAAGAAAATGCAACATTATGGAATTCAACTCTGGACTCTAAAGGCCCAGTATAACCATCTAATTTATTTCATTTTAGCATTTCAAACAACCAAATGACACATACTGCTTGCCATTTAATATAGTCTCTGTGCTCAAGGAGCACTTCCGACTTTCAGGTTTACTTGATGGTGAAGAGTGTAGATGGATGTCATCAGGGAATGCTTCCTGGCAGAGGCAGCATTCGGGCCTTGAATGGTGGTTAACATTCGACAGGCATTCCCTAAGTGGGAACAGCGTGGGGAGTGTTTTTAGGCTTTGGGAACACCATTATGAATGGTGCAGAAATGATGAGAGCACTACCTTTGCCGGGGCAGTGCTCCAACCATGGACTAAAGTGCAGCCCCTAAGCAAAAAGTAATGGAAAATGATGCTGGACATGTCCACTTTGGAAATTGCTGGGTGATGGTTTTGCTTTCCTCCTATGGGCCAGCCACTTTTACTTTAGTATTGCAACATGCTGACCTGTCATAATCCATTGTGAGGTGTACCAGTAATTTGATTCTAGGAAGACTAACTAGTAGAGATTTTCTTTGACCTACATTTGCTTTATGTAAATTAAAGTTGCTACTTTTATAATCATGTGTGGTAGGAATCTTAGCATACCATGAAGTCTTCTACTGTCCGTTGCTGGAATTTAGGCATGACTGGGCCAGCATGGCCAATTAGTGGGACAGAATGAGTAACATGCAATACCATATCCATTACATCCATTGGGTGGGGTTGAAGGCCATCAATCTAAGGGTGAATAAATCCAGCATACAGCGAGTGAGACTGTGCCAAAGCCTTCATGATCAGACGGGAGGCTGTGTTCACATGGCGGCCGCTCCTGGAATCTGCTTCTGATCCAGCCCCATGATGCATATCTGGGCCCTGAGATGACAGAGGCTATAAATACACATCCCGTATTGGGGCTCAAAGAACATTGCCTTTGGGGTCCTCTAATAGAATGCCACGCAGAATGGAGAGAATGCCACATACCTCCTCACCAGTAAAGGACAACTGAAAGAGAATTACTGTCCTTAATAGAGTAGCTGGAAAGACTGAAGCACAAAGAACAGCTCAGATGCTGTGAGATACTCTGGAAGTTTCCAGAAGTACTTGAGGCAGGGGCTTCAGCAGATGGAGAGCATATATATATATAGGACTTGACTTCCTACCAAAGCACGTAACTGATTACTTGGGTAAGCAGTGTCACTCACATTCTTTCGCATACAAGTGCAATCACTGAATGGTAAGAAAAAAGGTGGCTTTAGAGCTACAAGGCTTATTGTGTCAACACAAGAAATCCAGTGCCATACGCATGAACATCACCCATCAGGCGTACAGAGGCGGGGGAAACACCTGAGAATCTTGGCTATAAGTAACTGGCTTTGGAGCCATTGAAATTTCAAATGGGTGATATCTAGAGGAAAGTGATTATCTATGATGAACCTAGAAGCCAGGTGAAGCAAGGATTAATTAGAGCATATATTACAGGCCAGGAGGCCAACTTAGAAGGGTGGAGTTTAATGCAGCCAGTGTTGCAATTGAAATCAGAAAGCGTTATGTTCACCCTCTGGCTCTCCCAGTTAGTTGCTGAGTGCCCACAGGTAAGTTTCTTTGCTTTCTGAGCCCACCCCCTCACATACTAAGTGGTCCGTGAGATAAGAATCTTGGTTTACCTCTCCTCCCCTTCTGCATGGACATTGCTAATTCTACTCAGAATGTATTTCTTCCTTGTCCAGGGCCTATGGGGTATTCTTACCTGGATGTGCTCTATCTCCAGCTATCCCTTTGAAAGTACGAAAACCTTGAAGAATATTCTAAGAGCTTTTCAGCTATTACCACAGGGAGATACACAAGGAAGAAATTAACAAGTATGTGAAAGTTTAGAAAGCAAGAGGGGTAGTGAGTGCTCATGGGGTCATTATGGCCCAGGAGGCCCAAGGAGGAAAAGCATGACCTCCACAGGGAGCTCCAGGTTAGGCAGCTGCCGAGTCATATCCTTCTTCGTGCAAGAAGTGTGGGGTCCCATGCAGGACAATCATTACAGTGATTGTATGGTAGTTTGAGAAGCAGAGCTGATCACCTCTCCATCCCATAGCCCTTGGAGTATTCTAAGCCGAAATCAACCTGGTGTGAGCTGGGAAAAGGGACAAAGAGATAAAAAAGGAAACTGAATGTGCAATTGTGTCTATATGTCTTTATGGGGTGTGATTGCATACATATATATATATATATATACACATATATATATACACATATATATATATATTTGATGGAAGTATTCAGAAAATGTGTATTGGGAGAGGGGAGAGAAATGGTTCTAAACCCATATTTCCACTCTTAGATAATGTAAAATAATCAGGCCTAGCACACAGTGGGGGGCTAAGGAATGCTGGTTCATTTCCTGGTGAAATTAACTATAAAAGTGTGAACAGGTCATATATATTGGGATTCCTGTTACATATTGAAGTATATGACACAAATCCTAGGACGAAATATTGAAAAGTTATTTTCAGCTCAGGTTCTCAAGGTCCCTTTGTTTGTTTTTTTTCCCCTCGCCCTTTTTTGGGGACTGGGGCTGATGCTTCTCCTGCACATAGATCATGTTCTCTCTTTTCCCTATACTTGATGGATGCCCTTCTCTGTAAAGTGTGACCTGCTTCTGCATGTTACTTAAGTTGCTTAGAACTTCATGGCCATGTGGATTTTCAGCAGGAAGTTATTTTTCTCTCCTTGTTTGACATGGTGGTAGCGGGTGCTTGACGAAGGAATGTGAGAGCTCATTAGAGTTTATTGTATGGTGCAGCAGGGGGAAGTAAAATTATTCAAGCCAGGGGGCGTGGGGGGAGAGGCAATTGCTAGACCAGTGCTGACACCAATAACTTTTTACGAGGGTGAGTCAAAGCATCAGGGAGGCTGGAACCAAGTTTCCGCCCTCTTGAACCTATTACTGTAGATCATGACACGGAATGGAAGGAAGGCAGGCCTTTCACTCAGTCTGGGTGGAGAGAAAGACTAAAGTTATGGAGACAGATGTCAAGGCATTTGAACTCAACTAGTGGTTAGGGTGGGTGGGGCTATTAGGAGAAACCATTAGTGTAGCAAATATAGTGAAAGTTAATACCCAATTGCCTAGAGTAATGGGGGCAGGAAGCACATCCTTCCTGAATAAAATAGCTACAGTGGATGATTTCCACAGACACTTGAGATTGTAATGTCTTCCCTCCATTTTCGTCTCCTTGTGAGAACAAGGAAGTAGTGTAATGCTCAAGCTGCCAGAGAAATATGGTAAATCGTGGACACATACAGCTTGAAAACTAGACCCCTTGATGGAGGCACTGTGATATCCCATCTTATCAACTCTTTGACCTTGAGAGTTGACAAACAGAGTGGCCTGAACTGACCAAGTTGTGACCTACACTGTTGATGAGGCTGGTCCAAACTAATCACTCTGCCAATTCCCATGAGACTCATTTCTTCAGTCCTAGGAAAGGCCACAGTGAGGAAAAGCATGAGTGGGCCAAAACTTGGCTCTTCTCTATGCCAGTGGCACCTAGATCTTTGTATTTACCAGAGCTATCATTGTCCTAGAACACTTCTAATCCATCAGATGTCCTCAGCTGTGTCAAGCACAATGGAGAATCATTTTCTTCAATCAAACAGGAATAGAACTAAATTAGTAAAAAACTTCTGACGGATGTCTTTACACTTCTTCTCTTCTGATGTCAGTACTCTATGCATTTTTCTGTTTATTTATTTACTTCCTTCTTTCACTAATAAACATATCTGCCTCTGGATATTACTAGCAAAAGATTCAAGATACTGTAAGTGAAATCCCTTAACTCATCTGCATTGCCCATTTTATAAAAAATCCCAGTAGCAGCAACAGCCAACTATGGAGAGTGTGTCTGTGTCACAGAAGGTATCAGATTGTTAGTCCTTACCTGCCACTGCCAACTCTTTATGGCCTGTGAGAAAATGCTCCAGCTGTGGTCAGCTTCAGGTGGACACTGGCAGGGGGTAGAGAGTGAGGAGAGAAGGGCTCTCTCTGAAATTTCTTAGAGCAGCATCCTGCCCTGTATCAAAAGAAAGCTGCCTTGTGTGGGCGTACGAAGCGAGGTTACAGACGCCCGTTGGGACTGGCTGGCAGGCCTCTGCTTCCCACGCGGTCATTGTGGCTGCCCTGTGTGTGGTCACGGCGGTGCTGCTCCAGTAGGATTCTTACAGAGTGAGGACTTCTTGCATGGCATTCAATGGTCTTTTGTGCAGACCTAGAAACCAGCCTTGGTGAGGCTTTGATGCATGTGAAGAAGAGGCTGTGTGTAAAGGAAGCAGTGAAATGGAGCTGATTCCAAGGCCCTGGGGTCTAGACATTTTGCCTTTAGCTTACACTGACTTTGGCATTCGAGAGTCTCATCTGACAGGTCTCCTGGAGACAGAGGTGGATTGGTCCCCTCTGCTGACATCAGGAAATCCATTCACACCCCAGCAGTGTTCCCTCCTGGGCTGAAGGCAGTGGGAACAATGCACATATACTTGACAGCGTCTTCTCCCTGAGCACCAGACCCTACTCTTCTCTCTCTGGGCTTGGGACCTTTGGTTTGGGCATACTCCAAGATGAAAGGTTTTCTCTGGTGGTTGTCATGGACAAAACCAGCAATGGGAGAGCGCCCCTGAGAAACATTTGTCCTCAGGCTGCCGTCTCTTCTTCCTAGTTATTTTCCTGCAGAACAACACGCTGCAAGAGCTATCCTCCTTTTTCTAGGCTCTCTCTGACCTTTAGTTTAAGTATCTTGTGACATGTGTACATGTGTTTTTATTGCAAACTGCCTCAAATCCATTTGGATATGGATGCTATACAAATTATAAATAAATAAATACATGATAAAGAGAGGATCTCTTCCCTGCCAGCTCGTTGCTTAAAAAGCAGCAAGTTTGCACTTGCGTGACTCTGCTTTTGCTGGGCCCCATGCCGGCAGCCAACAGGAGTGAAAACAAAATCTGTCCCTTTCAGCACCACACATTCCTCTCCTGAGCCTAGGGGAAGAGGTGGCAAGTA
Organism: Balaenoptera acutorostrata; assembly: GCF_949987535.1. Classification (NCBI taxonomy): domain Eukaryota; kingdom Metazoa; phylum Chordata; class Mammalia; order Artiodactyla; family Balaenopteridae; genus Balaenoptera; species Balaenoptera acutorostrata. The sequence goes on from NC_080075.1 coordinate 43,210,518, forward strand.
TCATTTGCCAATCATGAACCAGATAGCCTTTCCTTTACTGAATCCCACATCTTTAATGAAATTCCACCCAGTTTTGGAGAGTCATGCTGGTAAATAAGATAGCCACGGCTTTTCCTAGCAGGTACAAAACTTCTCTATCTCATTCCAAACCCACAATTCTACCCAGCGTCCTGGGTTCCTCTCCTGTTCTGCCCCTCTGCCTATCTCTTAGGAGCCTTGTTTTTCTCATGAGCAAATGCTACACCATCCTTCATTTATTCTACATGTGAATCTCTCAATGCCTGCTTTAATGAAATCTAGGCTTCCCTTGAACTTCCATTACTTCCAAGAGGGCATCTGCTTATTGTTTTAGTAGTTCCTTTATTCATCTCTTGTTTCCTCCTTATCTTGCTGACTTTCTCTTTCAAATCACTTTTCTGCCTTTGAACCCCAAAGCCCCCTCTTCTCTCTTCATTTTCATCAGAGGACGTTGGGCCTGCTGAATTGAGGCTGTTGAAGTCATTCTGGGTGATTCGTCTGTGTCTTCTTTTATTTAGGCTTTCATTTCTCCTGTCTCTGTTTTAGAAGTTGTTTTCCTCTTCCCAAGGCTAGGTTTTCAGCTTTGTCCTGGATTTCAGTTATTGTCTTCTACTCCATTTTCTTGCCCCCTTCAATTTAGCCCTTCTCTTCCCATGAATTGATTTACTTCTCCGTGAGTTTTACCTCCACCTTTATATTTAAAAATATTAATAAAATAGAAACCCTCATTCTGTCTTGTTACCTCCACAGGCCATTTTCCTCTTGTTGTTTTTCTTTTCATTATTAGCCTTTGGGAAGGAATTGCCTGTATTTTGACACCCCTGCCTACTTCACCACCTTCATTCCATTGCTGTGTGACTCCCAGTTCCATAACCACAAAGAAATAACTTTCTTAAATATTATTCATAATCCCTTATCTCCCAAATCCAAGTCACTCCTCCCACCTTACATTCTATGGAATATTTTTTGCCCCTCACTCTGTGCTTGCCTTCCATGCTATCCTTTAGGTCCTACTACCTCTAAAATTGGTCCTTTTCCATGTCGCTTGCTGCCTCTTTGAGTCCTTTGCTCTGTCTTCTCTCCTGAGATTTTCAGTTTTTGAATGTCAATGTTCTACTTAAACTCTTCCTATTTAAGGTTCTATCCCATTAGAACCTCAAACTCCCTTTTCCTCCATTCTGTTCTCATACTGAAAACAACTGGTTTCTTTCACCTTCTTCCAGTCTCTGTGAGCTTTGAGTTGCCTTCTTCCATATTTCATACATCTAATCAGTTGATAGATATTGTAGTTATCCCTCACCAGTGTCACTTACATTCCTTCTCTTTCTATTCCCGCCATCAACCCCTGTTTCAGATATCTCTGCCTCCCCCTAAAGCTGTCCACTGAATATCATGGCTATTTGGAGCCTGACCAGTGATATGCAGATGATTCTCTTCTCCACTCTCTTACCTCACTATGCATATGTAGACCATGAAAAAAATCAGTTCTGCATTCCTAATGAGGGTTTTGTTGTGTTGAATAATAAAATTTTATTTAGCTTATGTTAGGTTTTATAGAAAAATGATGCTTTTTAAAGTCAGGTTGTTCTGTGCTGACCTATTTACTCAGAAAGAGCAAAGTTAATCAGGAGTAGCTTGGGGTGGGCAAAGATTGGAGTTCAAACTCGTGGGGAAACCCAGAAGAAAAGGATGCCCTCAGAAGACAAGAGAATGCAGGAGACATTTCACCAGTGGTAGACTTCAAATAAGACAAGGAAGAGAATCTTTTTTTTTTTTTTTTTTTTTTTAATTAATTAATTAATTACTTTATTTATGGCTGTGTTGGGTCTTTGTTTCTGTGCGAGGGCTTTCTCTAGTTGCGGCGAGCGGGGGCCACTCTTCATCGCGGTGCGCGGGCCTCTCACTATCGCGGCCTCTCTTGTTGCGGAGCAGAGGCTCCAGACGCGCAGGCTCAGTAGTTGTGGCTCACGGGCCCAGTTGCTCCGCGGCACGTGGGATCTTCCCAGACCAGGGCTCGAACCCTTGTCCCCTGCATTGGCAGGCAGACTCCCAACCACTGCGCCACCAGGGAAGCCCAGGAAGAGAATCTTGATGGAGTTCATTGAAACATTGCTTCTAAGCAACAAAATAGTGTTGATGTCATATTTAACATTTGAACACTATAGAAAAAAATAAACAAGAAGGAAAAAATCATGAAAAGATTAGACACAATATGTGTTGAAAAGCAGGAAAACCCATGCAAAATTATAATAACAGAAGCTTTATTGCATCAAAAACATTGTATATCCTTTACCCTATGTGTTTATATGTAGTGTTTATATTTGTACATTAATTTTATTCATTTCTATGTTGCTTTATGGATAACTAATTGTATTTCTGAATGCAAAAGAGTAGGCCATTACACACACACACACACACACACACACACACACACACACACACACACACACACACACACATATATATACATACACACACACTTTGCTTCTTCTTCCATAGATTTTCTTGTGCTAGCTTAAGGAGACTTTGCTAGATTATTGGATATACTAAAGAGGCACCACTAACCCAGTGACTCAAAACAGAAATAAAGGTGAAGCACTAAGGAATATTAAGCAGCCTCCTTAAATCTCACCCTATTAAATTTTTTTATTGTGGTAGAATGTATATTCCAAAATTTGCCATTTTAACCATTTTTGAGGTGTACAATATACTGACATTAATTACATTCACAATGTTATGCAATCATTTACTACTATCTATTTCCAGTTTTTTTCCTCAATCCAAGCAGAACCTCTGTAACCATTAAGCAACCACTCAGCATTCCTCCCACCACCCAATCCCTGGTAACATCTAATCTATGTTCTAGCTCTATGAATTTACCTATTTTAGATATTTAATACAACTGAAATCATACAGTATTTGTCTTTTTGTCTCCAGCTTATTTCACTTAGCATGTTTTCAAGGTTCATACATGTTGCAGCATGTATTCGAACTTATTCTTTTTTATGATGAAATGTATTCCATTGTGAGTATACAGTTGTCAGTCCATATCTGTGGGTTCCATATCCTCAGATTTAACCAACCACGGATTGAAAATACTAAAAAAACAAATTCCAGAAAGTTCCAAAAAGCAAAAATTAAATTTGTTGCATGCCAGCAACTATTTTAAATTTGTTGCATGCCAGCAACATAGCATTCACATTGTATTAGGTATTATAAGTAATCTAGAGATGATTTAAGGAATACAGGAGGTCGTGCATAGGTTATGTGCAAATAGTACACCATTTTTAATAAGGGACTTGAGCATCAGTGGATTTTGGTATCCATGGAGGGTCCTGGAACCTATCCCCCCAAGGATACCGAGGGATGGCTATATCTTACATTTTGTTAATCCATTAACCCATGGATGGATACTTTGGGTTATTATAAATAATGCTTCCATAAACACTGGCACATAAGTATTTGTCTCAGTCCCTGTCTTGAATTCTTTTGGGTATATACTTAGGAGTGGAATTGCCAGGTCATATGGTTATTTCATGTTGAGATTTTTGAGGAACCACCAAATTGTTTTTCACAAGCAGCTGCACAATTTTACGTTTCCATCAGCGATGTATGAAGGTTCCAATTTCTTTACATTTTTGCCAACACTTGTGATTTTCTGTTTTTTAAATTAGAGCCATTTTAGTAGGTGTGAAGTGGTATCTCACTGTGATTTACATTTGCATTTCCCTAGTGATTAATGATGCGGAGCATCTTTTCACATGATTGGCCGTTTGTATATCATCTTCAGAGAAGTGTCTATTCAAGTTCTTTGCCAATTTTTGAATTGGCTGTTTGTCTTTTTGTTGTTGAATTGTAGTGGGTATTTGTCTATTTTAGATCTTATACCCTTATCAAATGTAAGATTTACAAATATTTTCTCCCATTCTGTAAGGTGACTTTTTACTTTCTTGATAATGTCCTTTGCTGCACAGTTTTTAATTTTGATGAAGTCTGATTTATTTATTTTTCCTTTTGTTTCTCATACTTTTAGTGTGATTGTTAAGAATTCATTGCCAAATCAAAAGTCATGAAGATTTACCCCTATGTTTTCCACTATGACTTTTATGCTTTTAGCTCTAGTATTTAGATTACTGATCCATTTTGAGTTAATTTTTGTATATGATGTGAAATAGGGGCCCAATTTCATTCTTTTGAATGTGGAAATTCAGTTGTACCAACACTATTGTTGAAGACTGTTCTTTTCCCTTTTGAGTAGATTTGGCATCCTTGTCAAAAGTTAAAGCAGCCTTAGATGTATGCGTTTATTTCTGGACTTTCAGTTCTATTCCATTGGTGTTTATGTCTACCCGTAAGCCACTATCAAAGTGCTTTGGTCACTGTAGCTTTATAGTAAGTTTTGAAATCGAAAATTTGAGTCCTCTGACTGTGTTCTTTTCAAGATTATTTTGGCTATTTGGAGCCCTTTGCCTTTCCATATGAATTTGAGGGATCAGCTTTTCCATTTCTGCAAAGAAGGCTGTTGTAATTTTGAGAGGGATCGCATTGAATCTGTAGGTTGCTTTGAGTAGTATTGCCATCTTAACAGTATTGCCTTTCTACTCATGAACATAGGATGTCTTTCCTTTTCTTTCAGCAACGTTTAGTAGTTTACAGTTTACAAGTCTTTCATCTCTTTGGTTAAATGTTTTCCTAAATATTTTATTCTTCAGAAGTTACTGTAAATGGGATTGCTTCTTACTTTCCTTTTGGGATTATTCATTGCAGGTGTACAGAAGCACAGCTAATTTTTGTGTGTTGATCTTGTACTCTGCAACTTTGCTAAATTCATTTATTAGATCTAGTAACTGTCTTGTACGTTCTTTGGAATTTTCTACATATAGAATCATGCCATTTGTGAATAGAGGTATTACTTCTTTCTTTCTAATTTGGTTGACTTTTATTTCTTTTTCTTGTCCAATTGCCCAGTACAGTGTTGAATAGCAATAGTGAAAGTGGGCATCCTTGTCTTCTTCCTGATCTTAGGGAGAAAACCTTCAGTCTTTCACTGCTGAGTGTGATGTTAGCTGTGGGTATTCATAAATGCCCTTTATCATGATGAGGAAGTTTCCTTCTATTTCTAGTTTTCTGAGTGATTTATCATGAAAGAGTATTATATTTTGTCATATGCCTTTTTGGGTTGATTGAGATGATCATGTGTTTTTTTTCCCCCCATTCATCAATGTGGTGTATTTCATTGATTGATTTTTCTCATGTGTAACCACCCTGCATTTCTGAAATAAATCCCACTTGGTCATGATACATAGTTATTTTGATATGCTGTTGGATTTGTTTGATAATATCATTGAGGGTTTTTGCATATATATTCATAAACAATATTGATTTGTAGTTTTCTTTGCTTTTGATGTCTTTTATCTGGCTTTAGTATTGAGGTTATGCTGGCCTTATAGAGTGAGTTACGAAGTGTTCCATCCCTTTCTATTTTTTTCATGAGTTTGAGAAGAATTGTTGTTAATTCTTTAAATGTTTGGTAGAACTCAGCAGTGAAGCCAACTGGTCCTGGACTTTTCTTCATTGGGAGGGTTTTGTTTACTGTCTTGATCTCTTTACTTGTTATAGGTCTGTTGAGATTTTCTATTCCTGAGTTTAGATAATTTGTGTTTCTAGGAATTTGCCCATTTTATCTAAGCTATATAATTTGTTGGAGTAAATTGTTCATAGTATTCTCTTACAATCCTTTATATTTCTGTAAAATCATTTATAATATCCCCTTTCATTTCTGATTTTAGTTATTTGTGTCCTCTTTCTTTTTTTTATTGTTAGTCTAGCTAAAGATCTGTCAATTTTGTTAACCTTTTCAAAGAACCAACTTTCAATTTCATTGATTCTATCTATTGTTTTCCTATTCTCTGTTATTTATACCACTCTGATTTTTATTATTCCCTTACTTCTGCTAGCTTTGGTTTTACTTTGCTCTTATTTTTCTACTTTCTTAAGGTACAGAGTTAGTTTATTGATTTGAGATCGATTTTTTAAATGTAAATGTTTATAGTTATATATTTCCCTTTGAATACTGCCTTCACTGCATCCCATGAGTTTTGTTTGTTTTTGGTTTTGGTTTTTTACCACCAGCATCCCCTTTAATAAAACGTGCACGATTTTATGACAGGGAAAATGGGAAGAGTAAAATATGACCATTCTAAAACCACAAAAAACCTTCTGTACATGTCTAGCACCTGGCAGAGGGGAGGGCAGGCAGTGCAGTAGCAGGCCGGAGCCAACCCTTTTTATAGATGATATCATAGTGTCCAGGTCAGTAGAGAAGTTAGACCTCAGGTTCTAAGCCCTTGAGGAAGATGTGTGTGTCAGTAGTGCCATAATCACTGCAGGACATGTACTCCACCTGGATGAAGACACTGAGGGCCTGAGTCAGTGTGATGATGTGGATGTGGTCACTCTCCTTGCACATGGCTTCCACTTCCTGATGGCAGAACTCCTTGACAGTTTTCCCACTTTCCATGAAGTGTTTGAAGAACTTGCTCTTAAGCTGCAGGTAGCTGAGGTGAGCAGCCCCAGATAGACCACCAGGTAATCAGAGGTACTCTGGTTTTTGAAGGAGGCCAACAGGTCTGCTACTGAGGTCAGCTTCTCTACCTGCTCAGTCAAGTTCATGGATATGTTATGGAAAGCCTCAACAGTGGACCTAGCCCTGGGACACCAGGTCCTCTTTGCTCTTAGCAGGCATATCCTTGAACCACTGCAATTCCTTCCTGTCATCCAGCAGTGCCTCCAGGTGGGAGAATCTGAAAGCTCAATAGAAGCAGTTCCCATCAGGCCTGATCTTGCCAATATATGACTACTTTTCGTGGAGTTCCTTGATCTCATGCTGCTAGACACTGTCATCATCCTCAGCATACTCTTTGCACAGAACTGAGAGCTCCAGGTGCTCAGAGACCAGAGGGTTCTGCACAGCATTCTCTTGCTGAATTCAGTCCTGCTGAGCCATGATGGCTTCAGCACAGACAAGACAGTTAACACCTTTGGACTTGCTGCCCAGATGTTTCTTCTTCTGCTCCATAAGTTTTTTTTTTTTTAACTAATTCATCTCTAATTATTTTCTAATTGCCTTTGTGATTTCTTATTTGACCCAATGGTTACTTAAGAGTGTGCTTTCCATATATTGGCGAATTTTCCAGTTTTCCTACAAAACTATAACTTCATTGTGATCAGACAATATATTTTGTATGATTTAAATGTTTTAAAATTTATTGAGGATTGTTTTGTGGCCGACTAATGTGTCTCAGGGTATGTCTCTTTGAGTTTATCCTACGTGGGATTTGTTGAGCTTCATGGCTTCATAGATTCATGTTTTTCATCAAATTTGGGAACTTTTCAGCCAGTATTTCTTCAAATATTTTTTTCTGCCCCTTTCTCTCTCTCATCTCCTGCAATCTGGAAATCAGATTTACCCCCTTTCCCTAAGGTTTGATGATTTTTTTGTTTGCTGAATGCTGTAGTAGTTCATTTGTTTGATGACTTCCCCAGACTGTTTTTGCAAAGGCTGTATTCCTTGTTGTGTGTGGCCACTGTGGTCTTTATACCTTAGCTTATGTTCAGCTAGAAGTTTGACATGGATTTCCTTGAATGCCAGTGCTGAACAAACAACACCTCTCCAAGTATTTTCAGGTTGACTCTATGCCAGGGCACTCCTTCAGCACTCAGTCAGGCTTGCACTGAGTGTAGGGATCGGTCTGATGTAAAAGCTTAGTGTATTCTCAAGTCATCTCTGAGTATTCATCATACTCTGGACATGCACATGGTTTTCTGTATTTCGCTGCATATATGCCTGCTTTTACATGTTCTAATTTGCTAAAGAAACTCTCCCCAGCTTTTGTTCTCAGGCCTTAGGTGGTCTTTTATATGTTTTGACTATAATCCTTTGCCCCAGGCAACTGAGGTTTGTTAGTTTGGCTTGCCGTGTTTTTGAGCAATACCAACTGTTTTTATGGCCTGATTTTCTAGTTAGGTGAAACAGAGGTGAGCACCTTGTACTAGTCCTTCAGGTCACACTTGGTGGATAATTTCTACTCTGCTCCCTGCTGAACCAGGGACCAGGGTCCTATGGTGGGAATCTGAACTGCTGCTGCTTTGATACCACCACCATTCTGGGGAGGGGATGGGGCGTGAGTGAGTAAAAATGCCACAAAGCTTTCCTACTGTTTCAAAGTTGCCTTTTTTTTTGTTCGACATCCACTTAGTTGCTATAAACCTTTGACTGTTTTCCAGAGCTCTGATAAAGTTGACTCTAACAATTTCTTCTTGTTTTTCAATGTTTTTTTGTGGGGAAATGAGAGCTTGGAGCTGTCTACTCTGCCATTTTGCCAATGTCACTCCCACTCTAAAATTAACCACTTCATTCTTTTGGAAAGGTTTAAGAGACTCCTACAATTTCAGAACTGGAGGAAGCTTTTGTGATCATGTAGTCTGGTAGTTTGTAACCCTTCTCCCCAGAGCACCAGGGGTTCCATGGCATTCCCCCAGGGACACTCAGAATGTTTGAGGCTCTTTACTATCACTCTCCTCCATTTTCACCTGTTATTCAGAGTTTGTCACTATTATTTTTATTTTTTTTAATGGTAAGTTTTCATTTGAATCAAGAATTTTTAGCTTAAAAAATTTTAGAAATCATTGATTCATATCAAGTGCTTAGTTCAGAGCTAGGCAAAGAAGGTTCAAGTTCCTTATTCAAAGTCATCAAGTTTCCCGGCTACTCAGCCAGGTGGCTGGACTAAGACATGTAGGCTTGCTTGGCAAGATAGTAACTTGGTGGCTTTGTTCCACAGTTAACTAGGGTAAAAGCACTGTGCTATGTAGGGGAAGGCAGGAGAAGGAGATTATTGTGGCAATTCTCAATCCTTTTCTAACATCCTGAACAATCCAGTTTTTGCTCCAAATGTGCATCCTCTCCCAGCACAGGTAGGTCTACAGTTGACCAGATTTGAATCTTCTTGGAGGGTAGCTTGTCAACTATCTATTGTTACTGTAGAATGCCTGCCTCACTTCTTTCACCGTTATCCCAGGGGTTAGCAAAGTATTTTTTTTTACCACATATATTTCTCTCCCCTAGAGGAGATATAGAAAATAAAATTTTCTCCATCTTGTTACATTTTCTGTTCCACTTATCTATGGCCACTAGCTCTGAATACGTAAGAATATTACATGGTGGTAGTGAAACTCTTTTCTGTTTTTCACTGTTTTTGAGCAATAGAAGGGAGCTTAAGTGATTACTGAGCAAGACATTGGTACCCAGGAAGAACATGGGACACCACACATGATATCAAGGTAGACCTAAAGAGAGGCTCTCTAAGGTTGGAGAATTTTCTGCTGAGAGAAAACAGCAGTCTTTGTTGGATGAATTTCACCTCAGTTCTTAGCAAGTGAGTTGATCTGCTTTACTTAACCACTCAGTCTCTCAGAGCCCTAAGATTCCATCTTTTGTAGTACAGGTAATTAAGTAATTTCTGATTCTGCATATGTTCTGAATGATGAATTTTATTTTCTTTTGTACAATTATATATATTTATATATGTAAATATATAATATTTATGCATATATACACATATTTTTATTAGTTGATTGTATAAAAGTATGAAAACATGGTAATATCACTCAGAAGTTTGTAGGAGCAGCAGTTTTCAATCCATGTAATATTATATCTAAATAGAAACAATCGCCTTGGCGGTTTTCTTGCTGACTGGTATATTGACATGATTATGATACCTCCAGCTGGCTTTTTCACACTGACAATTACACGCATGCCCCATGATACTTGATGCTCACAGAGCATAAAGAGGAAGGAAAACAGTGATCTTAGGTCCATGAGGGAAGGCTATAACCACGGACAAAGTAAGCAAACGGAAACCCAGCTAATTGAAAGGGAGGGTAGTTAAAATTTAGCAATGTTGAGTTGGGAATAGCATCAGTGTCAAAGGGAACTTGAATTTAGCTGGGTGATTGAAAAATCACATGGCAAATTATTTCTTCCTCTGAACTTATAGTACCAAAATAAGGCAAAGATTTTTCGCCCTGTGTCTTAGAAGGGGGTGTTTGGAACAAGTGGATAAAAGCTGTTACTTTCTAACATCAGAAGTAGATTTAATCATTTTGCATGTTTTAACTGTGACATTATAGGTATGTAGCTTTACGGTAACATGAACATTGGTGGCTTCTGTTTGAAGGTTCTAAGTATTTGACCTCTTTACCACCATGTAACTCCCTCCCCCACCCACAGTAATAATACTTCTGATTTTTAAGGTAAGGAATAATGGGTGTGTATTACATTAATAATAAAAAATGAACAGTGACATATTAAGGCAAAAAATACTAAAAATCCTCCTTTGCATGTTTCGCAGAGATAATTTGGAGTATGGTGGAAAGATCTTGAACTGGGAATTCAGAAAACTTGGATTCAAGTGTGCACTCTGCCACTTACCATGTGATTTTGTAAAGTTACTTTTCTTCTCTTAGCCTTTTTTCTCCCAACCCTAACACCCCCAATTTGCACTAAAGAGACAGGATCTACTCCCTGGTTTATTTTAAAATAATGTGTAGGGACCATTTGGAAAAAAATGATATGCAAATGATATAGATGGTGATGGTCTCAGCTAGAAACTAATGTTTTCAAAAATTATTATTTTGATATAGTACTTTACATTTTTTTAAAGGTGAAACAAGACCAATAACAAACAATGTTTTTACAAAAAAGCAAACATTTAATTACTGTTTTCACCTGAATTGGCAGTGAGGAATATTGGAAAAAAAGCTAAGTAGAAGCCAGAATCAACTAACTGCTGTCAACTAACAGAGCTTGTGTATGTTGCTTCAGACCCCTGAGTCTTTACTTTTTTATTATTCAAATGCAAATGCTCTATTTCCTAAGTTCCTTTAAAATGTTGGGACTTCGTTTTATCCTCCTTTATCCTATTGCCATTACCCCCATCCCTCCTTTGCACACGTACCTCTCTACCACTTCTTCTTTCTCCTGGCTAACTTTAACAAGGTCTTCATAACTCAGCTCAGATGTCATCTCTTTCAAGAATTCTTTAATTTCTCTTGGCAACAAGAGGCTGGCTTAACTAAGTCTCCTCAGTGTTATCTTAACACCTATACCTACCTATATCATTGGACTCTACTATTTGGTTATAAGTGTTTATATATCTTTTACCCCAACTACAATCTAAGACTCTTGAAGATAGGGTAATGTGTTGCTCATTTGGGGACTGGCATTTAGTAGATTTTTAATGAATGTTTCTTTAATGAGTGAATAAATGAATGAATGTATAATGTATGAGAAGCTCTTTGAAAAGAATAAAAGACAATGTGGAAATGATATTTTTCAAATATAACTACAGAAGGAAGGAGCATTTGTCTAGCGAAACAGTACTGTATTTGGAAATCAGTTTTTGGGCCATCTCTACTAATTTGGTGAGTAACTCCAGGAAAATCACTTAAGCTCTCAGCATTCAACTTCCCATCCAAAATAGGGCAATCTGCATTTCCCATTGCCTGATATTAGGAATGTCACAAAGGCCAAAATTAGAGCAATTACGTGATATCTGCTGGTTTTTTTAAAAATGAAGGTATGCTGTGTATTCTTGGGGGATACATTAACACCTGTTCATAATCAAATTGCTTTATACTCAAGATATTCCTGAAGTTTTCTCTAAACGATTTAAAATTAAATAACATTTTAAATGGACTGAAGGAGATTTGTATTTAAAGCATATTTTTGGTCTATACCAGTTTTATAGAGTGCGAAATCCTCTTGAAGGGGAACAATTATTTTTAATTTAGATTTGTAATTTGTATTTGTTTTGTAATTTAGAATTTTCTTGTGATAATCAACCTCTTAAAGCAGCACCCTCCTGTATTCCTCTGACTGTGTCTCCTCTTCTGTTTAATAAGCCATAATTGACTGGCAGTGGAGAAGAAATATCCACCACTGAACTGCCTTTATTGTCTTTGGAAAGCTGAACTTATATTCACGAACACAGCCTCTGTCCTGCAAACAATAATTTTCAGAATTGTGAACAGATATTTGTGTCTTTGAGAAATATGTAAATAAGCATTAAGGTGATGGTTCCAGGAACTTTGGGAAATCTTAAACTAAGACAAAAGGTACATCGCTCAATAATTCCCCAGAGAATTGGAGACTTTCTTTCTTTTTCTTTTTAACTGACCCCAGATGAGTAATTAATCCAGAGTTAGTTTCTCATGTAATTATGATGTTACTTACCCCTACTTTGTCAGGACACTTCTTGTCCTCACCTGGGCAAGAATGTAATTTAGGCTTTGCTTACTCTCCGATTAAGAATACAAACTAAATAGTGTTTAGATTTTCCTTGTTATGAAATTAAGGTGGAGCTGGGTTCCTTCTTAAGTGTCCCACTATGCTTCTGTATGAAATTCTGTCTCATGGGAGTGTGACACCTATGTCTTAATTGCTTCTTTTCTTTTTGAGTCAACTTGATTGAAGTATACTGTGTGTACAGTAAACTGTACCCATGTAATATCCTTGTAGTCACTACCACAATCAAGGTGCAGGGCATTTCGACCACCTCCAAAAGATCCCTCCTGCATCTTTGCAGTCATTTCTCATTCCATTCCAGCCCTAGGCAACCATGGATCTGCCTTCCATCACCGTAGATTAGTTTGCATGACTTTTTTCTTTTTTTTTTCCAATTGTTTTTTTGTTTTTTTTTTTTTAATTTTATTTATTTATTTATGGCTGTGTTGGGTCTTCGTTTCTGTGCGAGGGCTTTCTCTAGTCGCGGCAAGTGGGGGCCACTCTTCATCGCGGTGCGTGGGCCTCTCACTATCGCGGCCTCTCTTGTTGCAGAGCACAGGCTCCAGACGCGCAGGCTCAGTAATTGTGGCTCACGGGCCTAGTTGCTCTGCGGCATGTGGGATCTTCCCAGACCAGGGCTCGAACCCGTGTCCCCTGCATTGGCAGGCAGATTCTCAACCACTGCGCCACCAGGGAAGCCCCATGACTTTTTTCTTGAGCCCACCTTCTTGAGGTTGAGTTCTTTCATGAGGAGATAAACTATATGGTTGGGAGGAAGGAGAAGGCAGAGCTGAGGCATCTATTCAAGTAAATCGCTTCAGATCTGATAAGCACTAAATTTTGTGGAAGCAAGGTTTATCTGAAGTCATAGGCTGGTAGTTACCTTTAGAACATGGTTAACCAAGAACAACAAAATTGGAATGAAATTTACATTTGGGCCATTTAATTCAGAAACATCTAGGAGGAAGTTCAAGGTTTCCAGCCACTTTGATGAAGTAAGTTTTCCATTCCTCATATGAACTTGGTCCCATGCTTTTAGCCATCACTAAGCTAAATGGGCTATAATATTTATTTTTTACATGTTCACCATTCAGAAATGAGGTGGTGGTTGTCCTTTGTGTAAACTTACAGGATATAAACACTTATTTTTAGGAGTGCAGAACTTTGTTGTATTTAAATTTTGAAGGTGGTCAAGGTACAGGGCCAAGATTTCTCATCTCCATTTGACCTTTGCATGATAGTTCTGACCACTGGACGTTTAACTTTTTATGGCCAGGAGTCAAGTGCTGTTGGTGAAATGTTTGCAAAAGGATTGGCATGAAACTGCCTCACTAGTATTTTATGCTTGTGCCACAGTCCAGAAATAAACATTACATTTCTTTCTCTAAATATATTTGTGTCCTGGATAGCCAACTGACAACTATTGTCTTTTTTTTTCCCCCCCAGTTAAATAGCAATTGTTCTGGATGAAGGAATGACACTGTTTAAAATACTTTCACGCTAAGAGTCTCCTGGTAGGAAGGAAAATAGATTTCCAGTCTTAAGAATAAAATGGCCCTATTCAATGTCAGTCTTATGACTCTCCTCCCCCCACATTAAAATTTCGTTAAATTGGGCTCTAATCTGTTTCAAAGCAAAGTTGAGAAGTTCCTATATCAGGACTGTCGTAGATACAGGTATCTTTCCAGCTTATAGAAGTACCTTTTTCTTGCTAATATTTAGTGGAAGAAGTGATATTTAACCTTTGGATGCCAGGGTTTCCTTTATTCTTTTCAAGGAGGTTTAATTAACCCATCTCTTTTTTCATTTACCCTATTGTTTGGAAATTTCTGGGAACATAATTTACTTAAAGCAGTAAGTCAGATTTTTTTCCTCTCTGCTCTTTTATAGGCGAGAACTGTAGTATATGCAGATTATTGAGAGAGGAAAAATAATATCTGAAAAGGTGGCTTTCTTAAAAGACACCAGTAGCATTAGTGTCATGTCTGAAGCACCCATTTGTGTCAACTGTAGAGACCTTTCAATGGAAAATTGTGCAGTGCTACCTTTTAAAGTATGAAATGCTAATTTGGGATTTACAGTTTTTGAACTGGAGGGCTGCATTTTGCATGGGATTTTGTTTAATTTCCCAGTGAAAAAAGGCATTTGAAACACAACTGCCTACAGCCAACTGTCAACAAAAATCAACTGTAATAGCACAGAGCCTGTCACTGATGTATGTGGTGATGTGGTAATCTTCTCAATTTAGCTGGATATTTCTCCTTCGTACAAAATAGCTGAAAGTCTTGCTAGGCATTTATGAATATCGGGAGGTATTATTAGGCTGATAATGGGGCCAGATTAAGGAAGTGTACACTGGTTCCAAGTGTCCGTTAAAGAGACACAAAATGGAATGGTGCTTGGCCCTCAGTGTAAGGGAATCTTCGCGTTTCAGGTTTGCTTAAGATTTGGGCGATAGCAAGCTGAGTTCCATCTGCCGTGAAAGTGGCTTTCTGGGGAAAAAAATAAAGTTGTTATGCTATTTTTCCCCCAGAAATCTGTTATTGTTTATCAAGAGGGTGAAATTAAAAATCTCTAAAAATGGAAGTGAGGAGGACAAACTAGGGAAATCTCCTGGGGTGAGACTGGCCAGTGTCCTTCTCCCTTAGGCATTGAGAGCCAGTGGTTGAAGGCTGGCATCTTTTCCCTCTCAGTCATGACTCTCTTGGAGCTGGGAGAAGAGCATTCTTCTGGAGTGTCTGTATTTTAGTAGTGGGACCCCCTTGGATTCTACATAACAACTGGCAAATGCAAGGCAAAAAATAAAGCTGCGTGTAACCTATTCTTTGGCAAGGCACAAAGTTGGCACTTATTAATAGTTGTCATCAAAACATGGCATTAGTGAAGCTTCTCATATCAAAAGGGAATTTAGAATCAAATAGCACTTTATGTTATCAGTTACTATTTTTCTAATTTAGTATTTAAAATGAGCCATATTCAGATCTGGCCACACCATTTACTAGCTCCATGGTAGCCCATCTCTCTGTGATTAAGTTTCTTCATCTCAAAATTGGATTAATAATCATGCCTACCTTATAGGGATTTTGTGAGAGTTAAGTTACCTAGTAGATATAAAGAGCTTATAAAACTGCTTGACATATAATAAGCATCATATGATTTGTTATTATTATCACCATCATCAATACAAGCAACATATTCACTGTTATCAAGTACTCATGCTAAAAGGATGGAAAGTGGAATATACTAGCACGTATACTACATAACCTATTGTGAAAGGTATATTCATTTTTCTTAATCATTATGTTTTTTTAAAAAATTATTATTTATTTATTATTATTTTTTTTGGTTGTGTTGGGTCTTCGTTTCTGTGCGAGGGCTTCCTCTAGTTGCGGCAAGCGGGGGCCACTCTTCATCGCGGTGCGCAGGCCTCTCACTATCGTGGCCTCTCTTGTTGCGGAGCACAGGCTCCAGACGCGCAGGCTCAGTAGTTGTGGCTCACGGGCCCAGTTGCTCCGCGGCATGTGGGATCTTCCCAGACCAGGGCTCGAACCCGTGTCCCCTGCATTAGCAGGCAAATTCTCAACCACTGCGCCACCAGGGAAGACCAATCATTATGTTTTTATATATTGGTGGAAGACAGGAGTGAACCACATTATCTGAGCTACATGTAATATGTTCTAAGATACTTATAAATAGCACCGCGGCTAATAGGAACTTGACAGTGCCATGCCCTGTTTTGTGCACTGCCTGCCCACTGCCCCTTTCTCTGAAGCTCTGCCCTTCTGCAGCTCCTGCTTCCCATATGACCCTGATCTATTCTCTTCCCTGCTTGTCTTGGCCAATGATGATAGACCAAGGATGGACCTCTGACGGAGGGGTGTGGCCCCAGAGAGGCATGTCAGTGACATGGTACACCTCTAAAAAAGAGCTAGATTGAGCCAATCCAATTCCTTTCTCTGCAGTTCTGTGATTGTGCACCGAGGTACCATTGTTGATTATCAGCAGGTGCCCAAATTCAAAAGCTATGAGATGGAAGGGGGAGTAGGGTTAGATGTGGCCTTGGCAGTTATGTACAAATTAAAGCTATGAGAAAACAGTGGAGCAAAGAGAAAAGCAACCACACCATGAGAGAGAATCTCTGAGGCTGCATGTTTTTCTCTGTTTCCTGAGCTCTCACAACTGGCTCTGCAGTTTTTCCAGATTCCATGAGACCTCTTTATTTCCCTACAACAAAATTCCCTTCCTCTCAACTTCCCACTAGTGTGAGAGGGTTTCTGTTCATTGCAACCAGTTAGGGCACAGAGGGTCTAAGGTTTCTTGTGTGAGTAGGAAGTAAAGTTTTCTGCTAACAAGTAAAAAAATACTGCATGTAGTAGAATTAAAATAAAACTGAAAGTGGTCAGTGAGGGAAATTTTTATTTTCCTTATTCAAAGTCTTAGGAGTGAAGGGGTGCTAGAAAGAAGGGGATGGACAATTATCTCTAGGTTCTAATGGACTGACAAGATCTCTGCACACACGGTGATTACTTTTTAACGGAGTAGACAGATAATCAACAAGAAAATATAAGATGGTAACATGGTAATCATAGACTGAGAGGAGTTTTATGAAGGAAATAAGGAGTAAAATTAGGAGATCCATTGGAGGCTTAGTGAAGTGTATTCCTTATTAGCATTAAATTATGTTGTTGGGTAACTGCCAGTGATCTCTGAGTAAAAAATTCCCATATGACCTTGATTCATTCTCTTCCTCTGCTTTGGCCAGTGATGAAGGGCCAGGGATGGGTCTCTGATGGAAAAGTGTGGCCCAAGACAGGCATAGGTATAGATACAGATATATACTGGATCAACATATACTCCACTCCTAACAAGACATAAAGCTTTTCTTTTATATCAAAGATGATACCCAAACCCATCAATGTACGACTGAGTTTTTCTTCTCTATTTGGAACAGATTTGGATGGTGGATAATGGAACAATCATTTAATGAGCCTACCTTCTACTAGGCAATGTGCAATATCTTTTTCACAACTTTCTAATTTAATGGACAAAGCCACCTACTCTCACCTTGTAATCATTGACATTCGTGTGCAGTGACTACCTGGGATTCAGGCTTCTGTCTGTATCTGTTCTGGACCAAAGGGTGCTTTAATATGCTGCTTGTTTCTTCTAGCCTCAAGTTCTGGCCTGAATACAGACTTTAATGAGCAATCCATATATAAATAATTAGTATAAAAGAAGAATTAGCTATCATTACTCAGTTGCTTTTTTTCTTTTTAGAAATGATTTGCTTTTCAATTTTAAGTTTTCCAACTATTTGGATGGAGATTCAGGTTGGAGAGAAGAAGTGTTTCTTTGTTTTCATTATCACTTCCTGCTAAAACTCACATAGTTAATTTCCAGAGTTAGACATCCCCTTGAGTACTCATGATATGAAGTAGAGAGATTGCTGCTCTGTGGCTTTAAGATCATTGAATAACCAGAATAAACCACCTACAGGGTACCAGACCCATAGTTGTAAAAGCAAAGAGGGATCTAGAGCATTGGAAAGGGAATACACCAAGCACAAGTTTGCAGTTACGAAGCAACAGAGTTTACCGAGCGTGGAAAATTCTCTCACTAAATGGATGAACAGTCCTCTGAGTTCTTCCCAGGATGCCAGACAAGTGGTCTCAGCAAGAACTTTCTCTTCTTCAGGATTTTTATTTTAAAGAAAAGAAGGTTAGACAGATACAGGCACACTGACAAGTAAAGCCTTTGGATGGAGAAGTGAGGCCAGGAGCAGCATGCGCTGCTTCTCCAGAGGATGAGTATTGACTGCTTGCAGTGTTTCTCCAGGGTGCTGACCTTGGCATCCACATGGGTCTTTGGTTATGATATTCTTAGTGCTTCTTTACTGTGC
The DNA here is from genome assembly GCF_949987535.1 of Balaenoptera acutorostrata. Classification (NCBI taxonomy): domain Eukaryota; kingdom Metazoa; phylum Chordata; class Mammalia; order Artiodactyla; family Balaenopteridae; genus Balaenoptera; species Balaenoptera acutorostrata. The sequence continues at coordinate 43,228,781 of NC_080075.1, forward strand.
ACTTTTTATTCAAAGGTACTTAGGTATGATGATAAGAAAATGCAATCACCGCCTCCCCCATTGTCCATCAGAAATGACATGTCATGAATAATTATTTCAGGCAAAGTGGTGATACTTCTTCCTCACAGTCACATTTTATCCCAGTGAGAAGATTTGTATCTACTTCTCTCCATAGACTTAGGCTCGGGCAAAGTATGACACCAGTGCGCATATTTCTTCTCATGAGGTCAGTATTCTCTGATGTTTGTCATACATTTATTCAACAAATACTGATCCAGAGCCTACTTTGTGCCAGAAACCACTGGAGATGCAGCAGTAAACAAGACAGACAAGGTCTTTGCTCACATGAGATTCTAGTGAGGAAGCCAGATCATCAAGTAAATATAAATAAACAATGTAATTATAGATTGTGACGATTTCCAGGAAAGAAAGAAAGAGTAGAACTAGGGTTTCTTAAAAGTTTATCCAGTTGGTGCTAAGGCCTTTCCTCTCCTCATACCAAACCTCTAACATGCTTTCTTAATCTTTGAAGTATGCACAACTAACATTTATTTTTCAGTTTTACATACACAGCTTGAAGTAATTGCAAATTCAAGCTCTCTGTCCTTTCCAAACAAATTAATCCCTAAGCCTCTCGTATATAGACATTTTAGGACTGCCAATAAGCCCAGTATTAAGCAATTTCCTTGGGAGAAAAGACACAAGACACAAATTCTACATTATCAAAGTTTGGAACCCAAAAGGATAAGTAACTGAGTGGCAGTTATTTGCATACATGTCTGTCTTCCCTATTAGACCTCCTTGGAGGTAGACACTAATCTGTTTCTTTCTCTTTTTTTGTCACCTGTGATACTTAGCATCATGATATGCACATAGTAGGAACTCAGTATATTGCTCATTGAATTCAACTGAATTAGCAAAAACACAGGCACTTGCCAAAGGTATTAGTGAATACATGTTTGAAGAAAATTAACTAACAATTAAGTTAAAAAGTCAGTATTCACATGGATTTTGGCTAAGCAGATACATTTCCTTACTGGTGAACATAAGGATTTTCAGACCAATGAATCTGGTATCCTACAGTCCCTTGCCAGCAAGGCATGGCAGGGATGGAGGAAAAGGAATGTGGGCTGAATGCAGACTTTGGCAAATGGTTGGCACTTGAATCTCTCCTGCCATAGTCATAAGCTCTTGGTCTGCCTGGCAGGAGCTATGAGAGATAAACTGAGAGGTCCTAGGATGAGAACTCCCTATGAAGGTGCTGAGGCTATTTTCATTTTGGCCTGAAGTTTGTGAGAAGGCTACACTGCCTGCCCCTACCGAATGATTTCAGGGTGCTTCTCCTCTGAGCCCTCCCTTCAGGGACCTGGTTCAAATGACCCCTTTGTTGAGACCTTACGATGTGCAAGTCCTCTACATAGAGCTGGGGATACAAAGATGGACAGTCAAGATCCTTGCTCTTAGGTAACCACGATTCCAAATAATCGGAGAGGAAGGACTTAACGTTTAACCAGTAAAGGAGCACCAGCAGTGACATTCTCTCTGCCTTGAGAGTTCACCTTTGTGCACGCGCGCACACACACACACACACACACACACACACGTTAGTACTTTCCCACATGGAATATATCAGTGCAATTGCTTCAGACCACACATTTTGGTAGTGGAACTTGGGGATGGTTCCAGGCCATGGCAGGGAGCAGGTTACAGGGCTAGGACCAGAAGAGACAACTGATATGGAAGAGGGATGTGGTTTTACTAGCTGGCCTGAGTTTTATGGAGCTAAATCCTTCTATGATACAAATTCCTATGAAATGAACAGTGGGAATACACAATTCATTCAGTCATTCATTTGTTATTCATTCAAGAAATGATTGTTGAATATCTACTATGTGCTAGGGAATAGGGATGCCACAGATGGAGAAAAAAGAAAGATGTAATCTACAGGGGAAGTAGACATTAATCAAATAGTTTGACAAATGTAAAATTGCAACTGTGACAAGGGCTAAGCTACTTAGTGCTGTGAGAGATTATAATAGGGCATTTAATCTGTCAGGGAAGGCTTTCTTTAATTTACCTGATTTTGCTCATACCATGCTTTTTGGGGTGGGAGAGTGGGTTTGCCTTCCACTTTGTGTTTCCCAAGGTCAATTTTCGCATCAATCTGTGAATGCACGCACATGATTTAAATAAACTGGGTCTATCTTTTCATCTCTTTACTTTCATTTTATTTATTTATTTATTCATACATACACACACCGTTAGAACTATTTTTAATGTAACCATGTTTACTCATCATCTTTGGGAGACTGTGGGAATTGCGTTGAAAATGCAGTTTCTTCAATCACTCACCAGACATGGGAGGATGTTTCCAATGAACTGGAAAACAGAGCTGAGTGATGTATCACAAAACTTAGCTTTTGTGTTGAATGGTCCTCTTTTGAATTGGGGTATATTAAAATGGAATGCACTGGAGGCAGCATGGTATGTGGAAAGAGTAAGAATTTGGAGTCAAGAGGCTCCACCACTCGTCCATAGGGAGCCCTGGGTAATTTATGCATCTTCCCTGAGTCTCAGTGACTCCATCTGCAAGATGGGCATTATAGTAACCTCCTCAGTTTTTTGGTGAGGATTAAGACAATATCTGAAGGCTCTAGGATAGTACCTTGCATTGGTATGGGCTCAAAAAATAGTTTCCTTCCCTACATTCAGATTCTTGGGCCCCATTATCATAGGTCTACTTGGAGACAGCCTGCTGATTTCAAGGAGGGTTTCCTCTACCATGGAAAGGGGGATAGAGGAGAAAATTCAAGAGGGATTCCCATCTTGACCTAGGGAAGATGAGATGCCCATACTCCAGTTTATAGCAAGATTCCATAGAAGAGGGGATAGAAGATGAATGTACATTAAAGTGATTTAAAACATGAGCAGACTCTGTGTTACGCACAGATGAGTTAATTGTTTTGCCTTAAATATATTTCCTGAAGAACAGAAGCCTGATCACAGCACACATCGTTATGTATTTTAGACAAACAGCACTTTGAATCAAATTATAGTATGTACATAAAATATTAAAATAAGACATTTATAACAAATCTTTCTAACTTAGTGCTCAGCTCTAAAATAGATTTATATATGGATAAGCAATAGGTGCGATAAATGTGGTACAGATACCACAATTTAAATTGCAAATCAATGGGGCATCATGGGAAAAAGGAATGCAGACTTTAAGTACTAAGGGAAAAGATCCAGCTATGCAATAGTTTTAGGCCTTCTGCCTGATTTCATTTTGCAATGTCTGTATCTGGACTCCACATTTGATACATCCCAATATCTGCTCCCTAATATAGTTTTTTTTACACTCCCAACTTAAATGATCTAATTAAAGCTTTCATTTATTGTTCTTTTTGTTGATTGTTGAACTGTTGCCAATATACGTTCCCCAGAGTCTTCAGGTTATTTTAGTTAGCTGGGAGATTTTGGAAGACTGTTATTGTTTCTCAGTTAACAAAATAGGCAAATGAGACGGGGAACAATATCCTTGCACGTGCTGGAGTGCTGCCTACTTCTCCAGATCACCTTGCACTCTTTTCCTCCCCTATGGTTTGTTGGACAGTGTGTGGTGAATGTGTCGACAACTTGTCTACAAGAATGATCCCTGCCTGAGAATATTAAACTTGTTTCATTTACTTTGAAGAACTTTGGGGCTATCAAGTTGGATGACTACAGAGCTGAATGTTTGTAGACTAGCTGGCCTGCTAGAATTCGAAGGATTCCCCCATATCAGAGGCCTTTGGAAGAGCCCTAAGGGATGAAGCTGTACTTTGAGACTGTCATGGTATCCAATTCATTTTGGGGAAGTAGACCTTTGCCCCCAGCGTCAAGTCACTAGTTATAGATGAACAGCTGTGACTTATCCAACAACTAACTATTTTCAAGGCTGGAGGCCTGTGAATGGAGGGGAGGAGGGCCAATCACAAAGGGTTAGTGACAGATTTCTGAGTACTGATAATTAAAGAGATCTCTCTTAGTCAAAATTGTACATGCAGCTACAGAATTGAAACATCTCTCCTCCGCAAGGGGTAAAGTTGTTTTACTTGGAAACCATTCTTCTTTGCCTGATCTATATGCTGAAAACTTCTTTTCCCACTGAATATCTGCAATATTAGTTTTCCTTTACAGAGAAAGTCTGTCTGGCCATATTTCATTTTCTTGTAATGTATTGTATTCAGTTTTTAATGCTTGGGTTCTTGGTGTAGTTAACTCACCTACCTCCTTCCCACTCTGCTTACCATGATTGTTTCCAATACTTCCAATACTTTTTTGGAAGTTGTTACATTAAAAATAATAAAGGTATTTGTTTTTCTCTTTCTGACTTACTTCACTCTGTATACTACCAAATGTAAAATAGATAGCTAGTGGGAAGCAGCCGCATAGCACAGGGAGATCAGCTCGGTGCTTTGTGACCACCTAGAGGGGTGGGATAGGGAGGGTGGGAGGGAGACGCAAGAGGGAGGAGACATGGGGATATATGTATATGTATAGCTGATTCACTTTGTTATAAAGCAGAAACTAACACACCATTGTAAAGCAATCATACTCCAATAAGGATGTTAAAAAATATAATAAAAGAAGAAATAAATGCCTTCATATTCAAGATTTCAGGTGGTAAGATTCACCTGAATCTTTATGTCAGCCAACCATGCCAGAAGAGAAAGGTATGGCTATATTCCTGCTGGAAAGTTGTATCCATAAGAATATATCTGTCAAAAAAAAAAAAAAAGAATATATCTGTCAGTGCTTACCTCCATGTAGGTCAGTACAATTAGGATAGCTCTTAGAGAGGAAGATATTAAATATAGGTATACAGATTGTTTCTGGAATTAAGGTACTAGTATGGGTTCTCAATAGTCTGTTCCAGTAAGAGCCAAGTGTAACCTTAAAATAGAGATATAAAGAGTTAGATCTGTGCCATCCATTACAATAGCCACTGGCTGAATGGGGCTATTGAGCAACTGAAATGTAGCTAATCTTAGTTGAGAAGAACTGTACGTATAAAGTATATACCAGATGTTGAAAGTAATACAAAAAAGTAAAAGTAAAAAAAAATTATCTCAATAATTTTATATTGATTATCAAAATAATATTTTGGACATATTGTATTAAATAAAATATAATATTAAAATCAATTTCACATATTTCATTTTCTTTAAAATGTGGCTATTATAAAATTTTAAATTATCTATGTGGCTCACATTTTATTTCTGTTGGACAGTGCTGAGCAAGGTTGACGTAAGGTAATATTGTGACTGATCGGCTTAGAAGACTTTGGTATTAGCCAGCTCACTTTGTTCTTTATAGCATGCCTGAAATTCATTGTAAATGGGGGCCTATTTTAAGTGTGCCTGGAGATCTTGCTGGTTAAAGTAACCCCATGGTGAGAACTGCCTTCCTGTGAGTAATTACTCCTTAATATACTTGATTAATAGGTTTAGATTTTAATAGGATTTTCCTAAAGCAAAGTCCACCAATTTTATCACATGCTTTCCAATATAACCATTATTTATCTTTGTGTGAAGAGTCTCTGGCCTTTTATAATATACCTTTTCTTGTTTATTCATCTTTCACAGTCACCACTTCTGGGAAGGGAAGTGCTATTTAGCTGAACGTGCTTGGACTCTGCAGGTAGACTGCCTGGGCTCAGCACCAACACTCACTAGTGACCCTTGGCACATTTCACCTCTCTTAGCTGAACTTTCCTCATCTGTGAAATGGAACAATAACTCAAAGCTCGCAGGGGAGTAATGAGTACACCGTGAGATGGTTGCCATACTGGGCATATGGACTTAATGAAGTGAGTCCCCATTCACTTCCTCTTGTTTTATGAGTGCCTGGGGGCCTAAGTTTCCAGGACACTGAGTCTGTATTGCTGGTCATTGATTTTTTTTTCCCAAGAGAAGGCCATTATTATGAGCACTGTGTACCTGTGTGAAGCACAGATATGCTCATGGCAGTTAAGAAGGGAATCACAACAAGTTCTTGGCCTCTGTGTCTTTGTGTTTGTGATTCTCCCTGTCCAAACTACCCTCCTTTTCCCATCATTTCCTTTTCTCATTGTCTTGTCCATCTTTCAGTGTCCAGATGAAGTGCCACCTGTTTCATCAAGCCTTCTTTGACTGCTCTAGACAGCACTAATTTATCAACTTTATACATCGTATTGCCAATACAGGCCAGTTTAGATCAAGTACCAAATACGTATCTGGTGTTTCAAATTCCAGTGCTTACTGTCAAGTGATTTCAAGCCTATTCATTTGATTTCATCCGCTGAACTGTAGGTGTTTTGGAGGCAGTGGCCATGCTTCATATCCCTTTCACAACTTCTATATCTTGTTCAAAAAAATACTTGCTGATTGATCGATTGATTGATTGAGTAGGGCTTGACTAATAGAAAATATGTTAATGTGAGAGTAATTATTCATGATAGGAAGTGACCCAGCAAGGAAAAGACCCATATACCATCTTTATAGATACCTATGTTAAATAATTCGTACACGTCAAAATTTAAGATTATCATGTAAAACATCTTACTTAACTGCTGAGTTCTAGGAGATACCTGAGTTAGAAAAAGATGACTTAAATAAGTTTCTGATTCTAAATTCTTTAAATAAGTTTCTGATTCTAGAATCTTTTTATTACAGTTGCCCTGGGCGTATATCCTACACTCCTACAAGCCTCAGAGTACTGTCAAACATCCTTTACAATCTCAGACAGTATACGGATCAACTTTCTTTATAGCCACAGGATTCTATATGGATAATATATATCTCTATATATTCTAGACCCTTTGAGATACACACACACACACACACACACACACACACACACACACACAAATATATGTAAATATATATGTGTAAGTAGAGGTATTAAGATCTCTAAGATGCCCAGTTTCTATTTGTGGTCTTTCTCAATAAGGCAGTAGAACATTGGTGCTTTCAAGTGAACTTAGAGATGTTGAATATGACATTCATGTCATTAAAAATAGTTAGCTGTTCTTGGCTACATTCACAAAGAAGTCCCTTAATGCTTCTTTTAATTGGCAGGATCCACACTTGGTATCTATTTTGCAAATGTACCCTGCACTGAGCAGCTGGAGCTGTGTATGTGTCCGTGTATGTTCTCTGTAGGTGACACTACACCCTGATCAGACAACTGGGTCATTGTACTAGGACATACTGTATGCAGACAATGCCTTGCCTACCACTCCCCCCCCCTTTTTTTTTTTAAACCCTGAAATATGGTTGATATGGTCCATTGCAAAATGAACCTATATTGGAAATGGCAAAATTGTAATGTAAAATATACCGGGGTCAGTGGGGTGTGCTGTTTTTTGCATATATTTTTTCTCCCCTGACCCATGCCATTCCCCTGCATACGGGGAAAAAAGCTTCATCTCGCACAGAAATGTGATGTCCTTTACTGCCAGAGGCTGTTGCTGTTTTAAATGAGGAAAAAGCACAATGCATGAAGAAGGAAAATTAAAGCATATTCATTTTGGAAATTAGATATGGTGTCAGGAGACTCGCAGAAAATAGCCCCGTTTGAATGGAACCCCACACTACAAGACAGTTCACTGAACTTTTGACCACTATTTATGCTATGGAAGCTTTTGAAATAGGGCAGAGAGCAAAACATTTTATAGCTGCTTAATAGCTGAGTTCATATTTCTTTCTTTCTTTTTTTCCCACCAGGCATTTGTCTCTCCCTTCAATGTGTATAAGATATGCAAACACCATGTAGCTTATTGGCAGGCCTTTGTGTTAATGTCTCCAGGTTGGTTCCAGAACACACAGCTACTGGATGAGAGACTCTCCTGGCCAACCCGGCGACCTTCCTTACCCTCCACGGCGCAGTCTGCCTGTGGCTGGTCTGGAATGGCCAGTCCTGCCAGGGGCACACAGGCCTTGGGAGTGACAGTGACCTCTTTAGAGGTCATTCTGCAAATGCGGAGAGAATATACCTTTCACAAGTCCCAGGGATTCCTTATGCAAAATTGGACAGGAATGGGGGAGATGATGGAAAAGGCACTTTGTCTAATTTCCCCCTTCCCATTATTTGGAAGAACAGTTCTCAATTTGTGATCATCCCTGTTCTGCTTCATTGCTTGCCTCCTGCAGAGCACATCACACCAGCCAGGTTAAGTGGGATTCAAGGGCCCTCCAGGAAGGACAGCCTAGATTTTTGACTCAACACTGAATAGGGAAGTACCTGCAAAAATGAGAGAGAGGAAGAGTTAATCAGGAGTGGAGGGTGGGATCAATTAGAGGCAGAAAAACAAATCCAATTTGTATTGGTATTAATGAAAAATATGCTTTAACTTTTATACAGATATGAAGCATGGAGCTAAATATTACAAATTACAGGTTGTGAGTCTATGTCAGCTTTATTATTGTTATTACTATTAATGCGATGATATCAAACCTAAGGGGTCACTGTGTTTGTTTAATTTATTTTCTGGGAAAGCTTAGCATTTCATTTCCAAGTGAGGACCTTTTATTTGGCCTCTTGGTGACTTGACCACACTGGCACAAATTGGACCCCGCCTCTCTCAGGATCTATGAGCTCCTTAGCATTCTCTCTTTTTGATCATTACCAGGTGTATTCTCATATCTTTACCCTCACTCCACTCCCCAGTCAACTGTGGGTCTCACTTCCATTAGGAGGTGATACAGTGCTGAGGTTTTAATGGTGGCTTGAGGGGGTATGAGGACAGGGGATGCTGAGAAAAGGCTTAATCATAATGGAATCACCCTGTGCCGCAAAATCCTGTAATGTATCTCAATACTGACCTTCTGTGTGTGTCCTTGGTTTGGGAAATAGGGACAATCTGTCCCCGTACATGACTGTAAGCTCTTTACAGATTCACATTAGGACAAACTTCAACATGGGAATACATTGCTATTTTCTTCTGCCTTTTGCTCTGTGATTTTAACTTGAGAGAGCGAGCGAGAGAGAGAGCGAGAGAGCGAGAGAGAGAGAGAGAGAGAGAGAGAGAGAGAGAGAGAGAGACCATCACTCCCCTCCTCTTCAACCCCAGCATTATTCATTAGGAGAGGATTTTTTTTCTCCTTTGGATGGGAAACGTCTCTCCTCTCACTAGCCAGTAACAACCCTTCTGTTCATCCTTATGTGAAACCTTCACAACTGCACTAATATGATCTCTGACAATTGGAAAGGAGCTAGGAAAATAAGGACCACTGTGAAGTCAGGAGTTAGCCCAGGTCTTCTCAGGGCAAGAACTCTTCCTGACCACCTGCTTTTTGCCAGGACTAAGAGACTAAGGTCTGTGTGCTGACCTCAGGCCACAGGCTGAGAGAAACCTGAGAAGTGCTTTAATCAAAATCTTCTTGGCCTCAAAAACGACCCTCTTTGTTTCCTGTTCTGCCTGAGGCTTCTTGGCACTGCCAGTAGCCATGTTGCTTTTGCTCTGGTTTTGTGAGAGGAAAGTCCCAGGGAGCCCTGGGGGACTGCTTTGTGCTCCTGCCCAAGCTGCCCACCCACTTCCAGTCTATAGCCCAATGAAGGGAACTGAGATAGGATGCAGGGATGCAAAACGGGTGAGGTCATGCAGGCCACCACGTTAGCCACTGGCAAAAACCAGGCATCAGAAACGGTGACATCAGGGAAGTACTTCACAGTTTAGAGCTGGAGGGGGGGGAAATAAGGGATCAGGTTTGGAAAATTCTCAAGCCCTCTCAGTCTGCTTCACCCTCCTCTCCCTACCTCTGAGGACTTCACTGACGTGGGCCCGTGGACGCAAATGCCCTGCATTTTTCTGTCACCACTGCCTTGGCAGTGGATCATCCCTACAGTTGTCACACCATTTGTGGTGGCCTGAAGTTCCCCTGCCATTGTGGTGTCTGATTGGGACTGGGCATTCACATGATGAAGAAAAGAGAAGACAGTGATCAAATCCAGCAATATTAGTCATGATGGTTTTTTTCTCTCTCCTTTTAAGCCTGTGGAAGAGAATGAGGAGACAGGCCTGGGCAGGATTTCTGCTTTGTTTAATTACAAATGGGCATATTATAGCAAATATTAGTGATTTCATTAGTTTAGGAATTTCAAGTCTGACTCAAGTCTGAATATCATGTTATGATGACCAAGCTTTGAATAAAAATCCATCTCAAAAGAAAAAATTCCATCAGGTGCAATGTTGGTAAGATGACCTCATTGCATATTGGGCATATGATGGTGAGGTGTTTTCTGGGTCATAAGGGGTTTTGCTGGTAGTTCCAGAGTGTTTCTTTCATACTTACGGTAGTCTATGAAATATGAAAAATTTTTAAATAGTTTAGCCATTCCTTTCTTTATAAAATTGGTTTCAGATGAAGGTTTCATGACACAGTAGACTACTAGTGAGGCAACTTGATGGAATCAAGAGAGGGCAAACTTGGGTTCAAATTCCAGCTCTGCCACTTAGCTGACTTCAAGGCCTTGGGCAGGTCACTCTTTCCTGACTCTCCTGGTCTCAGTGATCTCATAAATAAAATGGGATAATAATCTTATTATTATTATCATTACAGTAAGAGATCTTTAAAGCTGGAAGATGTCTTTAATATCTATACGTTCGTTCATCCCTCCCCATGTCACAGAAAAAGAAACTAAGTTTTTGAGACTCTAAGAACTTATTAAACAATATGCAAAATGGTCTCAGAGCTTGGTGTGGTCCACATTCTCTTGATGCCCAGACAAGTGGACTGTTTGTGTCCATTCGGGCTGCTATACCAAAAATTAAACAACAAACATTTATTTCTCACAGTTCTGGAGACTGGAAGTTCAAGATTAAGTTGCTGGCAGATTTGGTGTCTTTGATAGCCCTCTCCTGGTTCATAAACAGCTGACTTCTTGTTGTGTTCTCACATAGCAGAAGAAGTGAGGGAGCTCTCTGGGGTCTCTTTTATAAGGGCACTAATCCCACCCTGAGGGTTTCTCCCCCATGACCTCATCATCTCCCAAAGTCCCCACCTACAAATACCATCATGTTGGGGATTAGGTTTCAACATATGAATTTTGGGGATACATAAACATTTAGTCCATAGCAAAGACTTATTTATTCCTTATCATTTCTCAGGTCAAGCCTTTCATGTTGTTGATGATGAGTGCTATATAAGAGTTTTTCTGAAGTGTTTTAATTTTTTCCCCCATTGGGTTTTTATAATATATTCTTTCAGGTCTCGAACCTTGCATATCACTTGTTTCTCTGATGTCACAGTCTTTATTGGTCTAGCCCTGTGATTCCCTTCAGCTGGAATACTTTATTACCTTTTCTGTCCAATGGTTCTTTGATTGTTTTTTTTTTTTTATAAATTTATTTATTTATTTTTGGCTGCGTTGGGTCTTCGTTGTTGCACACAGGCTTTTCTCTAGTTGTGGTGAGCGGGGGCTGCTCTTTGTTGTGGTGCGCGGGCTTCTCATTGCGGTGGCTTCTCTTGTTGCAGAGCACGGGCTCTAGGCACATGGGCTTCAGTAGTTGTGGCTCGCAGGCTCTAGAGCGCAGGCTCAGTAGTTGTGGCTCACGGGCTTAGTTGCTCCGCAGCATATGGGATCTTCCCGGACCAGGGCTCGAACCCACATCCCCTGCATTGGCAGGCAGATTCTCAACCACTGCGCCACCAGGGAAGTCCCTGATTCTTTGATCGTTTCCTGTCTTGGCCTTGTTTTCCCCAAAGAAAATAGAATACCTAAGCAAAAGGACCATATAACACATTTTACCTAACCTTGTGGTTCCCAGATTTTTGCTTTCACTGATTAGTAAAAACATTTCTCTCTTCCTTTCTCCCTTTCCTCCCTCTCTCCTTCCCTCCCTCCCTTCCTTCCTTCCTTCCTTCCTTCCATTTTCTTCCTTTTAATAAGGGATACAAGTTTGTCAACATTTTGGTTTTCCAAGACCTTTAAAAAGATTCCTTTTATCTATTGACATCACTTCATGACTATAAAAGACTTTAGAATACGATTAAAACATAGAAATAACATAATATTAGACTTAAGGAGAGTTTTTCTCAAGAAAAGAATATCAGCAGAAAGGCACGGGCCTTGTCTTTGGATCACTTAAAATTTTGTCACAGACCAACAGAGGCCCCTAAATGAGTAAATGGGAGCTGTTAGTCTAACGGACAGGGGTTGGGTTGCGATGCAAACTGGACAACCTTAACCCATCAGACGCCTAGAATGGGGACAACAGTTTGGAACTCGCTTCACAGGGCTGCTTTGAGGATCAAAAAAAGCGGCATGGAAAATGCTGTATATATGTTTTACATATATAAATTTATTTTCTTTCTCTCTCTCTCTCTCTCTCTCTCTCCCTCCCTCTCTCTCTCTCTCTCTCTCTCTCTCTCTCTCTCTCTCTCTCTCCTCCCTCCCTCCCTCCCTCCCTCCCCCTCCCTCCCTCCCTCCCTCCCTCTCTCTCTCTCTCTCTCCCTCTCTCTCTCCCTCTCTCTCTCTCTCTCTCTCTCTCTCTCTCATCTAATTATATACACCAGTATATGAGAGCTCTGAAGGACAGTCATACATCAGCACTGGGACAGAGAACGGAAGTGACAATAATCCTGGCTTCCAGTCATAGTCTAGTGAACACAAAAGACTTTGGGAGTACAGACGACGAAATTATTATGGCCCCTTCGTGATAGAATTTACATGAATACTGCCACCATCCCACCATCTGCACTGACTCCACACTGGAGGAACTTAGTCCAAATACTAGACATAGCCTCACAAAGGACTTTTGACAGACTGTCTAAAATATGTAGGCTAACTTCCTGGAATGGGATCTTGCCGGCAAGGCAGTAATGCTAGAAACTAAGTAATACGGAGCTGTGTAGAACCTTTAAAAAGAAAAAAAAACAGACTACCTTTCTCTCATTGTTACCATATGCCTGATTCCTAAGCAAACTTTGAGCCATATTCTTCCTAAGCTTATAGATGACTGAGTGTACGATGATCTTGGGAGCACTACATATTTCAGGCCACTGCAGCTGGGCAGACGTCATGATGAGCCATTACTGCAGATGAGAAAACTAAGGTTCACAGAAACTTGCCAGTACCACATGACAAATAACTGGTAGGGCCACAGTTTAGAACAAATCTGCCTGACCCAACCAAACTCATGGTCTTTCCAACAAACATACAATCATATATGTATGACAGTTACATATCTTAATGAGTACAATGAGTGAGGTTAATATAGAAGTAATGGGCTTCTGTTTCTCCTCTCTTCCCCCAAATGACTTGCCTTTCACCTTTCCCTTAACTAGTTCTCTAACTCTAGTCACAGTTGAATTGCTTTTTCCAAGGTCCAGAGACAGATACTAATTTGGGGGACAGTTAGTTCAGGTGTTATGTGGGGCCCAGCCAACCTATGCTTTCTCAGATATCAAACAAGTCAGGTTATCCAATTATTTCTGAGCGTAATTACTGTGTTTTCACTTTAGCCCATTTCTACTCTTTGGCCCATTGTTTACCTCAGAGAGGAGCAAAGAATGAATTCAAATTACAGTCTGAAATTACAATGAGATTGCCAATAGAAATCAATGACTTGTCCCATGACAAGCTAGGGTTTATGAGGCAGCCTAACAATGTCCTTATATCTTTGCCTACCTCATTGTACTGCCATTCAATCGGATTATACAATTTTCCTGTTATAAAGGGGGTGTAGTCAGGGCAAAGGAAAGTCTAATTGAGTTTAATAAGGCTGGAAGTGGTGGTACAGAAGCCTTATAGAGAAAAGAATATTACAAATAAGATATTCCAATAAGAGTAGTCTGGGCTATCTGTTAAGGTTGATATTTATGTCCACATTTATTGACCTTAGAAAGGAAATATAGACAAAGCAGATAGAGGTTAAAGAACTCACCTTTTCAGCAGCAGAAGCCTAGATCTCAGTGGAATTGAAAAGTTATACTCAGTGTAGTGAAATACCATTCCATCCATTTTGTACTTATGAGACCTTCTGCTTATTTGGGTAAAGTGGCTGAAAAATACACCCTTCTCCAAACAAAGCAGAAAAGCCATAATGGAGACCGTGGAGTCACAGAAGATATACATAGTTCTAATGCTGTGCTATCTGATATGGTAGCCACAAGCCACATGTGCCTACTGATCTCTTGAAATGCGTAGTTTGAAATGAGATGTGCTTTAATTGTAAAATACATAGCAACTTTCAAGGACATAGCATAAAGAAAATCATGCAAAATATCTCACTGATAGTTTTTATTTTGCTTACATGTTGAAATGATAGTATTTTGGATGTATCTGGTTAAATAAAATATTAAATTAATTTCACCTGTTTCTTTATACTTTTAAAAGTGCAGTTACTATGTAAAATTATATACATGGCTTGCATTATATTTTTAGTGGATAGCAGCGGTCTAATGCAATGCCTAAATGATATCATCTGAGCATCAAATTTCTATAATTTGTCTTTATTTAAATTAGAATGTCAATATTCATTCTGCTCGTGTGGGATATGGATTGCATCCACGAGTATGATGTGCATCTACACACACATCCATATTCATGCAAGTGTGAAGAATCCCATCACCTTTGGAATGAGAGAAATCATCCCAATAAATCCAAAGTTGTTTTCGCACATAGAAATGATGTTTTTTTTCCTGCATCTCTTTGTTTTAATAAAACCCACAGCCCCAAAGAGCACCATTTGGAATAAGCTACTGGAACAATTTGTTATTTCCTCTCCATGGATTAGAGAGGTGGTACTTGGAGCAGCTTGTTAAAGAGAAGAGCTTGGCCCTTGCCCTTGCTCTGTGTTTAATGATCCTCTCTTCATGTGCCACCTCTCTAATCTGCAGAGAGATAGGTACAAATTGTATCTATAATGTTATATTACTTGACAGTGTAATGTATGATAAATCATAGAATTGCATCCCTACCTTGTAATTGGTGAGATGTGTTGCATGAGAGATCCCCTAATTCAATAGAGAGTGGTTGCTCTTACATATAACTGCCTCTCTGAATCAAACCAATTCAGCCCACAAGTGATGAGGGGAGAGTTTAAGCCTTTTTAATTAAAAAAAAAGCAAAACTATGACTTTCTAGGCCCCTGGATTCAAACAACTGCTAAATAACCCTCTATTTGAGTGGGGCCACTTCTTCCTTCGCTCTGTAGGCAGCAGGGACGGAGCCATCTGTAGGAAATGGGTACCTGAGCGGACAGACATTTGGTGAATACCTGTTATCATCTATGGTAATCATCACTTTTAATTTGTTCCCCTTCGCCAGGTGTGTTTATTATTTTTGAAAATTACTGTCTTCCTACTGTTAGCCACACACATATGTTTCATTAGCAACACTTTTTGTTTTAAATCCATTCCTTGTACCTATATAGACTACTCCCTAATTCTTCAGAGTCCTTGTATCATATTTTGTTTTCTCCTCTTATTTCCTTAAGCTTCTGGGCTTATTTTATTTTTTAGCAGTGCCTATTTTTGTGGACTCTTTCCCTAACTGCTAACCTTCTTAACTTCCCAAGTGTTAATGGCAAAGCAACCAGCATCAGGGCATTTATGGCTTCAGAAAGATGGAGTACAGGTGATTGTATCTCCACTCCTAAGAATGCACAGAAGTTCTAATAGCAATATACATCTATACAGAAATAAGAAGGGACAGTGACATCTAGATCAAGATTGTCAATAGTCACAGCTGTGTTCTTGGCCACTGAAAATCTCTGACCAACACTGAATATAATTTGATTACTGACTGTTCAGAAATTAGTTATGAAGACAACTGAAATAAAATTTGACAGGCAAGTTTAATTAAGTCTGTTACAATTGCTATGACTTATACAAATTAGACTGTTCCAGCTGGATGAGGCCATAGACATGACTAACCTTTCAGTAAGAACTGAGGAAACTTGGCTGCAGTAACTAGTACTAGGCTCATTGGTGCCTTGAAGGAGATCTGGTTCTAGAATGAGCTTTCCTGCCCTCAGTCATCCTTCTTTCCATTCCTTCAGAGTCTGTCTCAGAAAGTTCCTCTTTAGGAGCTGAATTCTAGGGCTCATTGTTTGGGGCTGAAAAATATCCAATAAAAGTTGTCACATACTTGCTGCTTATATTTTCTATTTATCATTAAGCAAATGAGTGAGATTCTATGACCTGATTTTGCACTTAAATTTTTTTCATATGTATTTTCTTAAGAAATATAAAATAGATTGTGTGGTCTTATCTTAATTTGATCACTTTCCAAGTCTGACTCTCTGAAAAGAGTAGAAAGGCAGCTTTTTGACATGAGTCATTGATTCTGTCCAAACAGACATAGGAAAATTGCAGCTTAGCACAGTCTACTTGAAAAAGTGGTGGGATGGAGGTGGGGTTGCCTTATGGTTTTCGGTTACATCTGCATTGCTTTTCCTGAAGTCTACAGTTTTACATCTTAGTAAAGAGAAACAATTCATTTGGTGAATAATCTATAATACAATTTCCAGAAGTCACCCTGCCATTTCTCAACTGCCAGATATATTTTATTTTTACTCTGCATGTAACCAAGGAAAACAAGGTTGCAAAATGATGCCAGCTTATGCTTTTCAGCTATGAGATGTCAATAGCCCTTGATTTTGTTGTTGTTGTCACTAATTTCTGCAAGTTCACAAAAAAGTGTCATAAAAACAAATTGCTTTTAAACGTCCTATCGTTATTCATCCAGTATTCTTATGAGAGATAAGAATATATTTGCCATAGTTTTTGAAATCACTTTTAATCACCAATATTCATGCCTGTAGAAAAGGCTACTTAGACTCTATTTTTTATTTTCCTCTCAGTTTTTTTTTCCTTCCTTGTGTTTTCATGCTGACATTTTTACTATAAAGTCTCATTTTCATCTAGGACAATGGCATCTTGTTTTTAAAGCAAACAAACACGAGACAATTTGTTTTGAAAATATGTGGGTTGATGACAAAGTCATAAGAATTTCAGAGAAATGTCAGCGCGAGTGTCAGGAGAGCCAGTTCTCATGTGTTTCTTATATGAAAATGGAATTTGGTGCCTTATGTACTGACAGCCTCCACACGGTGCAGAAGTTTCTTTGTTTTTGCTGGGCATTGCTTTCCTCTTTCACTGTAAGCCCACTTGATGATTTTGAAAGATCAATCCTACTTTGCAGTGAATGTGTCTCTTAACCTTTTTCCTAGAAACTGAAACAGCGTATAAGTGAGTCCCACAAAAGGGGGAACTCTATGATGAATGGCAAGGAAGCAAAGGGTTATATTACAGTTCACATAAGAAAGAGCATTTTCACTAATCAGTACCCATATCATACATTTGTAAAAATGACTGCCTGACAGGTGAAAAATCTATTTTTTTTTTGACAGCGTACATTTAATCTTAAATCAATCCAACACAACAGTTCCTTTTTTTGCTTTACACAAACTCTCTTTCACCTTTTGATAAACTTTACCCCTGTGAACCAGAGAATGTTTCAGATTCCTACTCTTTTCTGTGTTGCAGCAGTATTTTGAGGGCAATGTAGAGCAGATTCATTTGGCAGAATGTTTTTATATGCATATCAATGCAAAGGTAGGCGTTAATGATTTTGAGGATTAAAGGCTCTGTCCGAAACTTTGTAATATGCTGTGAAATACTCGCAGTACGAGTTAGACTCCTGACCCGCTGAGGCCTCTCTGAGGTATTCTATGTTAACCCGATGCATGGAGCACAATAGCGATAAATCTTGAAGCAGATTAAGTAATTTCCCCATAGTGGTGTGTCTATTGGAGTTTCAAATAACCCAGCATGGGGATTCAATTCTTGATACATTTGGAGATTCCAGACTGTATCCCCTCTGTGTAAAAAAAGTTTCCGGCAGGGCAGCAACCTGCACTTTGACCCCCTTGTAAGAGTATAAATTGATGCCCTACTGAGTTCAGTGAATGCTAATTATTTTGCCGCTCCTGAATCCTTAAAAAATAAAAGAAAGACCAAGAAGAAAAGATGGCCCATTTGCATGCTTAAAATATGCCGAAGATTGTATGAAGCGGAAGCTTGAGACATTATGACACTCTCAGGTCTCAGGATGCCGTTGGGGATTTGATTTACTTTGCTATTTTGCTTGGAGATATTCTGGTTTGGCCTAGGCGGTTTTGGCTAGAAAAATCTCTGAGGCTCACCAGAGAAGGTGTTCATGAGCATCAGTACCCCAGGGCAGCCAGAAAAGTATGTGCAAGGCTCAGAGGGGCCTTGTGATAGCAGTGGCTCTCCATGGGAGCCATCTTGAATTCAGCAGTTTAGTAGGGGAGAAAGTTTTCATTGTGTCTTCTCAGTGCCAACACCTTTGTGAGGTAAAGGTCAGATCTACATAATGAAACAAAAGCAGAGCCAGGTTGGGGAGAAGGGGACTTGTTTAATCCAGGAGACCAACAAACTTTGGAGATTTGATTGAAAACCCAAATGCTTCCCTGGGAATAAGCATCTAATTAGTATGGAAAATCTAAATATGCCCTTGACTTTTTTGTTCCTTTCTACAAATGACAAGTCCTCTCATTAAACACATTTTAAAAAGCAGAAACTATGGGCTTGAGCAGAACACTATATGGCCCACTCATTTCTCTACTCCTTTGAATAAGAGAGCTGTGGGCAATATTGTCATCAGAGGGAAAGAGCACTTGGCAATATCATGCTGATAGCACGTTAAGAAAAATCAACAAGAGAAGTATAGCTTGGGAGACCACACCTCTGGAAGCTCCAACTGCTCTCTGTTTCCCAGATCAAACCACAGTGTCTTTCTAGTGGCCAGTCCATTGGAAGGAAGCAGGAGGGGCAGTGTGACTGTGCAGCCCAAGCAAAGAGGAAATGTGCTGCCAGTATGTGTGTGGCCAGTTGTATGCACGTGTGTCATTGTGGGCGTGTGCATGTGTGTGAGGGGTGTATGCACACGCATTTGCATGGGGAGCATGTGGACATATAGATACATATGTATGTGTGATGGGTGTGCAGATTGTGTGTGTGTGTGTAGTATGTCTGTTTAAAAAAAATTATATACATGACCCATGATTTGATAAAATAATGTCCTCCCTCTGCCTCTCCTACAGTCTTTGACTCCTTGCTCTTAGTTACTGCAGTTTGTCACCATGAAAAACAAGAAAAAGAAGAGCTTACCGCTTCTTAATGGTGATAAGATGAAAATACAATTATTCCCTTTGTGATTTTTGATTCGGTCTAGGAATCTACTCCTGCACATTAAGTTGGGGAAACAGGAGTGTCTGTTGCATGGATTTGAGTCAACACGATGCTTAAATAATGTGCCCAACTCCCCTTATTTCCCATGACTTTCTTACTCTTTTGCCAGCTAAGAGGTCTCACCATCTCAGTGATTCTCCACTGAAGCTCTTTCCTCCTGCTAACACTTTCCTCTTGGAGTTTTCTAACATGGTCTGCATTTCTTTTTCTTCCTTATGTGTGTCTCTGATTTACAAATAATGTAGTAAAAATTCAATATCCTAGAACCCTAGACCTCAGACTTGGAATCATGGAAACTTAAAGCTGAACGGGACCTTGAGGATATTCTAATTCAGTTCCCTTATTAACAGATGAGCATGTGTAGAGCGAATTCCAGAGGGCAGCTGGCTGTGGATCTGAGTATTCAAGCAATGGCATAGGGTTGACGTGGACATTTCACTAGAAGTTGTGACAATCTGTGTCATGGCAATGACTGGAAACAATGCAAAGGACATTTCCTTTGGGAGATTAAATGTGGTAACTCACATTTGTGAAAGTTCTTTGTGAGCTATAATGTGGTAAATGCATGAAATGTAGGATGATCATCTCTGTTTTTTCTTTTATAACTAATAATGTACTAGGTGAAAATTGTACCATAACTTTTGAGAGTATAAAACCTAGTGAGAACTGAAAAGTCTAAGTGCATATTCCAAGGAAGCTCTCTACTGTGTCTCAAAATTGTTTAATATTTACTTTGTAGAAAGTTGCTTTGACCACTCAGCCCTTTAGAAAAGAAGGAATCATTCATACGGTTACAGAGAAAAAGCACTGGATGGGGGGTCTGCAGGCCCACATTCCATTCTTGCTTTAGATTTTTGCCATATTTATTCACTTGATGACCTGAATGACCATTAATTATTTAACCTAAGTAGAACTCATCATTTTCTTTTATGGAAAAGTGATCTCCACCTATTGCTATGACAGCGAATGAAACTATCAAGTGTTCATTTGCCCCAACCAGAAATGTGGAAAGCGTGCTTCCCTCCTCTTTCTTCCTTACCTCCTCCCACTCCATCACCATGGTCTGTCAGACTTACTGCTGTATATCTCTTCAGTATCCCCACTGCTATCGTCCACATCTTCATCTCTCACCTCGTTTTAGTTTTAAGTGGTCTCCCTTTCTCTAGCCTTGCACTTTTCTCCTTCAAGTGCTAGCCAGATTGATCTTATAAATTTTAGATTTGATTTGCTCACTCCCCTGTTTAATACTGTAAATGACTTCAGAATGCCCTAAGGAGGAAGTTCAGAGTTGTTATCTCCATCTACAGGCCTTTCTTGACATGGCCTCCTCCGACTTTCCAGTCTCCTCTCACTTCAGAGCCCACCCTCCGGTCTGCATGATCCTATTTTGTTTCTTTGGTGCACCATCTTACCTCTCACCTGCGAGTTCTCACACATGTCATGTCCTTGGCCTAATACCTAAGAGTGAGCTCTTCTTTCCACCTCTGTTACCTTCATATGCTTAAATCCATTTTATCTTTCAAGTCTCAGCTTAAATATTCCTTTGTCTGGCAGCCTCCTATGATTGTTCCCCTCTCAGGTTGCTAATATCTCTCTACTTCTATTAGAGCCCTTATCACAAATCATTAAACAGTCTGTGGTTCCCCACAATTCCATAAGCTCCCTGAGATTAGGGACCAAGTATGTATAATTTTTATGTCTCCTGGTTTTACTCCAGTGCCTCATATGTAGGATGTGCTCAAATAAATGTATGTTGAATAAATGAATGCATAAATGTCAGTGACTTATTATGTGACCTTGAACAAGTCACTTATCTTATTTGGGACACTGTTTTCTTCATGAGTAGCATGAGAACACTGAATTAAAATGACATGAAGGTGGCTTCCAGTTTTAAAGTTATAAGAGTTTATTTTTATATGTTTGTTAACATGCAAGAAATGTAATAGAAATTTGAAAGTAGCTATGAGTGAGTGATACGTTTCTATTTTTGATTTGACCTTATACCTTTAAAAAGTTTGTAATCTTTGTTCACATCTGGATCAGTACTCTCTACCTCATGATAAATATCTTTCTAATGCAGTCAATGAATGGTCACCATTAATGCCCGAGATCAAGAGTAGTTTGCACCCTGACAATGTGGGGATTTGTTGGCTTTGTGGACATATGAAAGAAACTGCAAGAAATATGTTTTTCTTGAATAATTTGGGTCCAATCTAAAAGAGAACAAATGGCTCAGAAGGAAATGCATTTTCATTCTTTATCCAGGTTAATGAAATAGTTGCTTGAATGTAGTGGACTAAAGATGGGAGCCGGTCAATATGTCTCAACTACTTTGAACCTTTGGAAGTTGAACCATCAATATTTATATGGTGGCTAAGTCTTAGGTCTTTAATTTCACTTCTAAATGAGAAAACGTAGTGTATTTCAATGAGTCTACAGATTATCCATGTGAGGAAGCAGTTGACCTGAGGTAGTTCTGATGGCAAAGAGAAGCAGCAAGGTATTTGAGTGTAAAATATGCAGAGAAGAAATTTTTGAGCTTCTTGTTCTTAGTTTTTGGATGATCCCAAAGGTAAGAAATGCACATAATCTACTGTCAGAGAGAGCCAGTTTGGGGCAACCATAATGCAACAGACATAGATACCACATTTCCTCCCCAGAGAAGCTGAGAAAAGGTCAAAGCATTATACTGGGAGAATGATCCAATTAAATACCAATATGAAGCCAGCATGCTATGTGCCCAAAAAACAAAGCTAGCTCTGCATTCTTATCAGTGTCTCTTTGAAGACACCTTCAAGCTTGACCCTGTAGTCATTGTCTTTGCTCCTCCTGATTCAGAAATATAACTAACTTTCCAAGTTTTTTGTCCTTGACTTTTTATTTTATTTTATTTTTTACCATTTTCTGTCTTCCTGTGCTTATGTTTTAACATATCTGCTCTGTGGTATTGTGGTACTGGAATTAAACACTCTACATCTAGGATTATTTTTCCAATTTACTGCCTTCTGGGACAAGAATTTATTCCTTAGACTTCCTGCCAATCTGCAGTTGCTAGTAAATGATATACTGGTTTAAAGATTTGGATACTTTAGATGGTGAAAGAAAATCACAAAAGAAAAATGATTTTGATCTGAGACTGAAATTCAGACAAAAGACTGATGGTGGTGTTTGAGTAGACAGTGTATCAGCATGTCTCTATGTTAGGTAGAAGTACCAGCTTACAGCAAGCAGGAGAGAACTCAAGAACAAAATAAAACTAGGCCTACCTCTGCTTATTCAAATACCACCCACAACTTTCTGGGAGAAGAACATATGCAGAGCATATTTGAAAACATTATAAGGCATGCATAAAGTACAATATTAGTCAATTTTATATGCTCAGTTGCATGAAATCTGTGTGTTTAAAAAATATAATAATTTGCATTTCATGGCTTTTGATAACCTCAGGAGTGCACTTGAAATTCAGCACATGCCCACAGCACCTCCCAGCTCACCCCATTTTTAACTGAAGACCAATGGTTTCTATTAAGGGATCAGGCAGGGCCTCTGACAAGCCAGTCAATAACTATGTGAGGTTACTTCATTAATGCTATAATGGTTGATAGAGTGAGAGGCAAAAAACAGGTTCCTGACAGCAGCAAATGAAAATGATAGAGATTCCTGAAGCAATGCGCCTTTCCTTTGTCATTGTCTTTTGCTTCGCTTATTCAAAATGTGGCATTTATGTATTCAGTCTTGATGAATGTTGCAGGCTTTAAGTACTTTTTCCATCTCTAATGCAGTGCCGATTGCACATTGTTCTCTCTCTCTCTCTCTCTCCCTCTCTCTCTCTCTCTCTCTCTCTCTCTCTCTCTCTCTCCCCCCCCCCCTCTCCTCATCTCCCTCTCTCTCTCTTTTTTTTTTTCCTATAACCTCTGCTGTCAAGGCACTGCAGGCTGAAGGGTTGCAGGCACTGGCTAAATAGCTTTTGTGCTATAAATGGTGAAGGTGATGGGACAATGCATCATAAGCGCTGGCTGGGTCATAGAGCAGAGAGGGTGGTGGGAGCCGGTGCAGCTAAGATGGTGTAAGTCCCCCTGGCCCTGCCATTCTCTTTCCTTTATTTGGAAATCAAGTGGAAATCCCCAAGGAAAGTAAAGACATCACTGTGGAGTTCAGACAGGGATGCAACTGGGAGAAGAAAGCTCCCTGCAGGTGAATCAAGAAGACAAGTCGCATGACCATGTTCAGAACCGTGCATAGATCTGGGGAGGGTATACTGACATGAATGTCTAGCTTCTCAAGGCTGGGTTTTTTTCCAGTTTCTAAGTGCCCTGATGGGCTGCGTTCTGGTCCTTGAGGGGACCATGTACTCTGTTTGGATGAGAAGAAATACAAGGTGACAGGTCTCTGGCATCAAGGAGAGGGAGCTTTAGTGCAGCCAGAGTGGGAGGTACAGGCGTTTCCCTGATGCTGCTGGGTACCTCCTTTGAGGAGGGTCATAGTCAGGCTAAGAATAGACACACAGGGAAGCCAGAGTTGAGAGCTTCTTGGTGCCCATTCTGATGTGGTTTTTTTAGCACAAATAGGCCAGATTTACAATAGCCCCTTGCACCTTTGGGAGCTTGAGAACTGTGAGCCATTTTGGAGGGAGAAATGTAAAAATCAACTGATAAATACATACATTTGAATTTCAACAGCCTTCACCAGGGAATTAATCTGCTTTGTGGGGTGCTTGGCTTTAGCTGGCAGAATATCAGAACAACATCAACATGGTCAGGGACAAGGAAGGCAGGAATGAAAAATGTGATGGCCTCATACAACTTGGGTGGCAGGACATAGCTTCAGATTGCCACCATGTGTTCTCAGAACTGACTCAGATTCTTTGTGAAGGAGACTGTCCCCAACCCACAATTAGATGCACAATTGTAATCTGGATGCACAGGTGACTACTTGGCCAGAAGCACCCTAGCAGCAGGGACTGACCGTTATTTTTCTGTGGTTCCATCACAGAACGTGGTGGCGCTCTTCTATCTTTGTTTACTACAGGGGTCAGAGCAGTAGTTCCCGCCTAACTGAATACTGAGCTGTCCTGAACTACACAGTATTTTCTTCTGAGTAGCCGCCGTTACTTTGGTAATCACAAAATTCTGTATTCATTGTACCCTTTTCCCCCGTTGGTCTTTACCAACTACTTACATGGTAGGTTTTATTCTCTCTTTTTGGTAAATGCTATGGGTTGAGTTGTACTGTCACCCATATTCATATGTTGAAGTTCTAACCCCTAGTACCTCAGAATATGACTGTATTTAAAGACAGGGTCTTTAAAGAGGTAATTAAGATAAATTAAAGTAATACAGGAAGAGAAAATTAAGACATAGACAGGTATAGACTGAAGCCCATGGGAAGACATAGGGAGAAGATGGCCATCTACAAGTTAAGGAGAAAGGCCTCAGAAGAAACAAACCCTGCTGACAACTTGACCTCAGACTTCTAGCCTCCAGAATTGTGAGAAAATAAATTTCTGTTGTTTAAGCCACCAATCCCCTATCATCTGTCCCCAGTGATCAGCATTTTAATGAAATAAGTGCATTCTCTCAACCTGTGTTTTTGATTTTTACTTATAAGTTAGGGATCTATAAATAATATGTACAATTAAATTGTGTAGTTTGAAAAGTTCACATACATAAAACACTTCATATTGTTGTGATGTTCCATAACCTGCTTTATTTCACTCTGCATTATAGTGTTAACATGTTTTGATAAATATAGAAATAATCTGTTCATTTTATCTGCTGCATAGTACTCCATTGTATAATTATACTACCATTCATTTATCCTTTCCCCTACTGAAAGAATTTGGATTATTTCTATTTCTTTTTAGAGTAGTGAACAGTACTGCCATGAATATTCTTACAGGTGTTTTCTGGAGCACAGTATGGGAAATCTCTAAGCCATATTCTCAGAATAGGAATTAACTGGGTCATAGCATATTTTCAACCTAACTATGTATTTTCAAATTGCTTGTCCAAATAATTATAACAGCTTCTCCTCCCAGCAACAGAATATGAACATTCCCATTTTCCCATAGCCTTACCAACACTTAGTATTGTCTGGATTTGTAATTTTCTTCTAGTCTGACAGGAGTGAATGGTGTCTCATGGTTGTTTGGAGTGCCTTCCTACCAGGCTATTATTTATAGAGCCCTTATCAAATACCAGGTTCTATACTATTTGTTTTAGATCTTATTTAATCTTTACAACCCTTGTATGAAGTTGGCATGGTTACTATCACCTGTATTTTGCAGAGAAGGAAACTGAAGTTTAGCATGATTAAGTAACTTGCTTAAGGCCAGACGACTACCGAGTGATTAAACAAGGATTAGAATTTATCTGATTCCAAATCCCATTGCGTTAGTTTGGATTTCCTCAAAAGCAAACCCTGAGACAAAGGACGTGGGTGCAGGTAGTTTATTTGGGAGCTGATCCCAGGAAGCACACATGAGATTTTAGGGCGAGTCAGAAAAGGTTAGGGGAGTCAGTGCAGGGTATAGTAATAAGCAGATTGCCACTGTGGGGAATTGGGGCTCCATCTTTCTGGGGATCCTTTGAGGGTTGCTGCACCTTAGAATTATTTCATCTAGTTATGAAGAGCCTAAGGGTATTCCTTCTCTAACTCCCATTTCTCATTGATTGGGTTTGGGACTGCCCTGCCTAAGGTCTGACCAAGTTCCCCCAGACCAGAGAGAGCCCTCAGTCAGAGAAGCAGTGAGATTTAGGTCCTTGAGAATATCCACCACGGCTGCAGGGGAACATAGAGGTGGGCCACATGTATGGGGAGTGGCATCAATGCCCACCCTGTCTCCAGCTACACTGCCACCTGCTAAAGCAGGAGAAATCTCCGCACCAGCTTCTCCCTCTCATGACCTAAGGAGAAGCAACCACATTTTAATCTCTGCACTGTGGGGTTGATTTATAATTGATGAGACTTTACCTACAGAAGTGGATGTACGGTTTTACACTTCATCAAAATCGTCTAACTTGCTATGTGATGGATTTTTGGGGGGTCACATTTATTCTGTCTTGGGTTTAATTACTTTGTATGTGATAACAAGGCTCATCACGTACTTTTGATAAAGTGGGGAAAATGTCAATTTCCTCACTTCTTTCTTGTGAAATATATAAAATAAAACTCATCTCTAACTCTGGAGTGGTTCCTATAATTATCAGGATGCATTTTTCACTCTACAAAAGCTTCAATAAGGTCATGGATATAAAACTGGCCCATAAATAAAAATTTCGCCAGAAATCAGACTGGAAACAATGAAAACAAGGCAATGTGTTTAAAAGAAATAATAATAGTCACTTAGATTTGTATAGTTCTTTGGGGTTTCAAAGCATTTTCATGTTATTTCACCAGAACCGCCTAACAAGAAAGTAATGTGTGCTGAGATCTCATTATTCCTTCTTACAGATATAAAAACAAATGCTCAGAATGGTAAAAAAGGCTTTGCCAGGGTGACTTAGTGAATTGGTGACCATGGTTGAACTTGAGCTCTGGACTGCTAAAACCCAATCCTTTGCTGTTCACCTACATCAGTTTTTCAATATGCAGGTTATAGACAACCTGCATCAAAATTGCTGGGTTTATTTTTTTAATGGCCAAGTCCTAGGCCTTACCTCAGAGGACAGGTGTCTGTTCCAATCGCCTGGATACCCATTTGCAAAGGTGAAAGACATTTTGGTGAACACGTGTGTTGACCCTTGGATGTCATGATGATCATGATATCCTCACCACCCCTAGAGATGGTCTGGGGAGCATACAAGCCACCCACGATCTGCTCCCCAGGCTCAGGCAGTGTCTTCCCACAAGCAGACGACCCTGATTTTCACAGCAAAATGCTTTTGTGCCCACCCATAGTGGTGGTCATCGTGTCGATGTGAAGAAGCCAGAATTGCTCCAGGAGAAAGAACATATTTGTGGTCATCCTTTCCTTGCCAATAATATTTTTAAACAAAACAGATTTACCCCCAGACATACAGACAGGCTGATTCATGCAATCTGGATAACCCTTTACTTTTTTCTTCTCTCTCTCTTAAAAAATTAACAAATGAGCCCCAACAGCATGTCAAAGAATGACTTATTGTGGCATTGACGAAGCGTCGCTTAAGCGAGTTTTAAATACTTCCTGTAAATCTTCTAGTGTTTTAAGAGGCCAAACTGTTCAGTTTTATTTTCTCTGCCTATCAGAACTCCACTGTGGTTAACATGTTCTCTAAAACCTTTTGGGGGTAGCCTGAACTGAGTTCTGCACCATCAAAATGAACCAGAGATGAGATACTCATCATACTCCCTTGATTTCCAGGATTATTGCCAGAGGCTGTGGCAGCTGTCCAGTTGAGAGATGATTGGGGTTTAGACATTGAGGAGGCAGTGGGGGTGGTCAGAAGGAATTTGATCCATATACATTTTGGAAGTAGAGCCAACAGGATTTCCTGATGGATTGAGTGTGAGGCAGAAGAGAAAAGGAAGGTCAAGGATGACTCCCAAGTTTTCTCCCTGAGCCACTGAAATGATGAAACTGCAGTAAACTCAGATGGAAGAGGCCATGGATGATGCAAGTTTTGTGAGTAAGATCAGTTTGAGACGTTTTATGTTTGAGACAGCTCTTTGACATCCAGATGGAGATGTCAGTAAACTCTTGGATTTATGAGTCTGGACTTTGGGAGACAAGTCTGGACTGAAGATATAAATTGAGGAATCATCAGCATAGAATTCAAATTGAAAGCTGTAGGACTACAACTCACTGAGAGAGTGAGTTGTAGAATGAAAAGAGGAACCAGGACTAAACCCTGGGGTACTTAGTAGAGGTCAGGAAGACCAGCCAGCCACATTGACTTGGAAGAAACAAACAGCAAGATGTGTGGTATTTTGAATGTCAAGGAATAATGGATACTGAGGCAGAACAAATGACTTCCTGTCAAATTCTGCCGATAATTGACCACTGGATTTAGTAACACGGAAGTCGTAGGTGACCTTTCAAGAGTAGTCTCTATGGATGAGAGAGGCAAAAGCCAGCTTGGAATGTGCTGAAGAGATGAGAGAGGAGAGGAACTGGTGCCTGCATTCACTTGCTTCCTATTTAACATCTCACTTGCACCCTTAACTCCAGAGGGTTGCCTCTCTGTCATGCTAGTCCAGCATCTTGGGCACATGGTCCTAAGGCCACGAATTTAACCAGTTGGATAGAATGCCAACAACCTGCAAAGGACTCAGAATGACCAGTTTTCACCAGCCTGACAACTTGTAGCCAGCATGTAGAAGTGCTCCCCTCTGTTGTGGGGAAGATGATTATAATTGGTCCCAAAATAGCCTATTCGGCACCCAGCACAGTGCCTCATACATAGTAAGTATTTAATAGCTTTTTTTGTGGTCTGAATGGATTTGTAAGAGAATGAATGTGCTTGGGTATATTTGGAGCAAATTATCTATGTTTGGTCAATTTTCTTTTTCAAATAAAAGATCTACAAATGATTGCTAGCAAAAATAAATAAATAAAGCCAGGGTGGGAAAAAAAAACCTTGTTTGAGACAAACACATTGTGTCCTGAAAGATCTATTCTGTCCTGCCAGCAGTCTCATTGGCTGTGATTTGTATATTAAGAAGATTTTAATTGCTCAGGTAAGTGCCTGCACCTGCTAAGACATTGTGTATTAGAGCACTTTATTCTAATCTTTTACAATACAGGGCACACTTCACCCATAAAATTATTCTCTGCACAATTATCACTCCGTTTTGCTGAGGTAGAAAGTGCAACTTAACACTTTGGGTTTCACGCATTATTATTAAAATCATGGAAATTAGGATCATTGGGTAAAGCTTGTGCAGTTAACTGCTGAATTGCCCCCGTCCTTTCTGCTCCTCTTTTGCTTGCACCAATGAGCAGGATTTGAGTGAGTTTGTAGTTATCTGCAAGCGCCGGGGGCTGGATTGTTTTCAACCCAAAAGGTGTTATAAACTCCCGGCAGAGCTTTTCTGCTGGGGCTCAGGGAACATGTGAGCTAGCTGGTTTTCTTCTTTATTTTTAAAATATATATATATATATTTATATTTATATTTCTGATTAGAAAAGAATTGCAAAAGGAAAATCAAAAATACATGTAGAAAGTATTGGAAAGTTCAGAAAATGCAGGGAAAAACACAAAAAAATTCATAATCAATCATTATTAATGTGATTTTGATATGCTTTCTTCCAGTGTATATATAAATATAGAGAATACCTAAAGCACAAACACACACTCTCACACATCCACAGAAGCACACAATTTCAGGTTGGAATAGAAGCAAAAGAGTGGTTACATTTTTCTTTTCCTAAGATGAACTACAGCAGAGGTTGGCAAACTACAGCCTGCAGGCCATCCTGCCTGTTATCATAAGTAAAGTTTTATTGAACACAGGCATGCCCCTTTGTTTATGTATCATCTATGGCAGCTTTCATGCTACAACAGTAGGTGGAGGTGAGCAGTTGCAAAAGAGACCATATGGCCCACAAAGCCTAAAATGTATACTATTGGCCCTTAATAGAAAAAGGTCTGTTGACCCTGAATTACTACGGCAACATTTTGCCACATACCTTGCCCTGACCACCAGGTGCCTTGTTGCTGCTGTTGCTGCCATGTCACTTCAGTGATTGCATTATCAATTTCTTTGGTGGCAGCACTTAGATATGGTGTCTTAGTTGTGGTGTGGTTTGACCCAGCTCATCTATATTACATACCCACTCTAGGGTGATGTCTCATTTCTTCACCCATTTTTTACCCCAGTTTCCTGAGGTTTGTTAGTGCCCTGACTGCTGTGCTCCCAGTAGTGTTAATCTGGGGATGATGCCAGACCCTGCCTTCTCCTTTCCCTAGAACATCAATTATCAAACTTCAGTGTGCCTTAATATGCACCCCTAAAGATCCTGAGTCAGTGGGTCTGGGATGGAGTGTGGGAATCTGTATTTCAAACAAACATCCCTTGGCAATTCTGATGTAGGTGGTTTATGCAACCTCATTTGGAAAATATTGCCTGAGGCTATTTCTCTTCTCTCCACCTGCCCTACCAAACTTATCTGCACTCCCTTCCAACCATGTAGGGCTTTGATCTTGGTTAGGAATTGAAAAATCCATTAGGAGTTAGAAGGTTAACATGTAGTAGCTTCTAGGCAGTATGCTTTCATTCCATTATGACTTCCGGGAGGCAAAGCCTTAACTGATAAAAGTAGTTTTTCTGAAAATTTCAAATCAGTGGTATGTCAGCATAGGAGAAGTCTAGACAAGTGGGTCTTTAGATGTCCCTAAAGTATGATCATGAAATTTGTACTTGGGCCAACCCCGTTGAACACTGACTGTTTAATAAGCGCTATATACATTTGTGAGCTATCCTAGATACTAAGCAAACAAAACAAAGCAGTGAGTTGACACATAAGGCAAATCTTCATTGGTCAGAAGTAGTTAATATCCCTCTTACTTTCTGTGGTTCATATTTTCTTTCATTTCATCCATTAGCTTCTATTTTTCAACAATGAAACCCTCAAAACCTCTTTGGACACAATACAGACTCTGTGTGAACACTGATTTGTAGTTATAACAGTGTTATTTGGATTACTAATGGAATAACTTTTTTTTTATCAAAGGCCTAAATAAGTTTCCTGTTTGAAAGTTTCATTTCTGTGCATTGACCGCAAGTATTAAATGAAATGGTTTCTTTTCTTCTCTAACTCATGAGCATGTCTTTAATATCTATTATAGATTTGTAAGGACTATAAGCCCTCAGGTTAATATGTCATTTTCACCATTCCCCTTTCCTTAGGCAGCATAGCCCTGGAAAGCAGTCATTTGAACAATTACTATTTTTTGAGAACCTGAGTATACCCAGTACTGGTTTAGGCATAATGGGGGAATACAAATGCGCCACAAAGCATAGTTTCAGTTCTAGAATTGCTTATAATATGATTAGTAAGAAAGATAATTAGGTAACTTACAATTGGGGCACAATTCAGGGCATAGAAGTAGACCCTTGGTGTTCAATGTTTTAACATTAATCATTCAAACAATAAATATTTATTGAACACTTACTATGCGTAGGTACTATACTAGTAGTGAACAAGAGAGGCAAAATATAAGTTCCCTTGCCCTTAGGGAGCTTATATTCTAGTGGAGATGACAGAAAATAAACAATAGTATGGGAGTCATAAATGCTCAGGAGCACAAGAATAAAGCAGAAAAGGGGGTCAGAGAATGTGTCTTTTAGGGGTTAGAGGAAGGGATGGCGGTCAATCTATTTGTAAGCTACTCTAAAGGCTCAAAAATTGAATCTCATGAACTTTGAGATGAATGCTTAGATCCTAGCCTTTAATGCTCCTAACTCAGCATCTCAAGGCTGCTGTGTTGTTCTGGAATCCTCTTCAAGCAGGCAGAAATTCTAATCAAGATAAAAATCCTTATTTCTTTACAAAACGTAGTCTTAAAAGAGAAGGTGTAATTCAATGACATAAAGACATATGGGAATCTATGAATATAAGTACTTATCTCAGTTCTGGGGGAAGGGTCTGGAGGCTTTTCTGGCCAGAATTTTGCATGTTTTGCTCCTTATCATCTGATCTCAGCTACTGAGGGAGGCCTCTCCTGACCACCCACCTAAATCATTCCCATCACCACATACCTGACGCCACTTAATTTGTTTTCACAGCACTTATAACTAATTGAGATATATATATATATATATATACCTGATAACTGGTATCTTTCTTACTAGAAAGTCCCCAAGAAAGTAAGGAACTTGTTTGTTTTGGCCCTTGCATAAAGTAAGTTCTCAAAACACGTTTGTTGAATGAAAGAAGACTGCCAAGAGTTAGCTATATGCAACCACAGGCAAGAAAGAGAAAACTCTTCCCAACCATTTTACCCTCAAAAAATTATCTCAACCTAATTTAAGATTCTAGTTCACTTTTTTTAAAATTATTAGCACCTTTAATTATTATTTATTTATTTATTTGGCTGTGTTGGGTCTTTGTTTCTGTGCTAGGGCTTTCTCTAGTTGCGGCAAGCGGGGGCCACTCTTCATCGCAGTGCGCGGGCCTCTCACTATTGTGGCCTCTCGTTGCGGAGCACGGGCTCCAGACACGCAGGCTCAGTAGTTGTGGCTCAGGGGCCTAGTTGCCCGGTGGCATGTGGGATC
This sequence comes from Balaenoptera acutorostrata, assembly GCF_949987535.1. Taxonomy (NCBI): domain Eukaryota; kingdom Metazoa; phylum Chordata; class Mammalia; order Artiodactyla; family Balaenopteridae; genus Balaenoptera; species Balaenoptera acutorostrata. Next base: position 43,261,228 of record NC_080075.1, read on the forward strand.
TTCCCAGACCAGGGCTCGAACCCGTGTCCCCTGCATTGGCAGGCAGATTCTCAACCACTGCGCCACCAGGGAAGCCCTGTAGTTCACTTTTTAAAAAAAGAATAAGTAACTTATTTTAATTGCAGTAATTCACTAATTTGGAATAATCCCAAATAGAACACTTCTTATTAGTGACATTTTAAAATTATCTAGTTAGTTTCCAGACAGATAAATATATTTTCATTTTATGAGCCCATTGTAGAAAAAGCTGTATTTAGGCAAAATTCCCCATTTTCCTAAAAACTAATGTGCTTGCATCTTTTTTCTACTTAAATGTACCTTGCAAATGATTGTTTCCCTTTAAGTAACCCAATTTTATGTATATCATTTGAAACAATTGTTTTTCTATACTATGAAATAATTGAAGCAAATGGAGAAGTATACAGAATAATATAATATGCATCTGTGTGCTCACCAACCAGCTTTGTCAATTCTTAACATTTTTCCATATTTGCTTCATATCTATATTTTAGATAAATAAGCATTTCAAATACAGTTGAAACCCCTTGAATAATTCTTTTTTCTCATTTCATTCTCCCCTTCCCAGAGGTCATAATGATCTTGATTTGGTATTTAATCTCTCCATACTTGTTTTTTTTTTTTGTTGTTTTGTTTTTATAAGTTTACACATATATGTGATTTCATAAGCACGATATAGTTGTACATATTATATAAATATTATACTACATGTACTTCTCAGCAACTTGTGATTTTTACTCAGCGTGGTAATTTGATATTTTTCCATTTTGATACATTTTGATAAGCTAAAGCTTATCATAAACTACGCTGGGCAGTGTCCCATTTACCGTATGATGCCATACTGGGTATGTGTGCCAGTTTATACTCCCACTGTAGTAAATATATGAAAGCTGTCAGTTCACATTCTCACTAATACTTAGTATTACTGGATTTTCTTTTCGTCTTTGCCCTTCTGATGGGTAAAAATTGTTCCATTGTTGTTTTGCCATGCATGTTTCTAATCGATAGTACAGTAGAACATCATTTTTTAGTTTTACTGGACTTTTAGATTTGCCTTCTGTCATTGCCTGTTCATATCTTTTGCCCATTTTTCTTTAGGTGATTTATCTTTGTTTTTAAAAAGTCGATTCATAAAGGTTCTTTGAATTCTGTCTGCCAAAAATTTTTGGTTACTTGATACAAGTGCCATTATCCAGTCTGTGGTTTATCTTTTTACTTTTCTTTTTTTTTTCTGGCCGTGCCATGCGGCATGCGGGATCTTAGTTCCCAGAACCTGCACCCCCTGCAGTGGAAGCATGGAGTCTTAACCACTGGACTGCCAGGGAAGTCCCTCTTTTTACTTTTTTATGTCATATTGTACTATACAGAGATATTTAATTTTAATTAAGTATTCAAATGTATCAGTTATTTTATTTTATAATTTATGTTTATTATGTCTTGTTTAAGAAATTCTTCCTTACCCTGAGGTCATAAGATTTTATCTTACATGTGCTTCTAAAAGTTTTAGTATTTTAATTTATACATTAAAACTTTTCATATACATGGCTATATATTCATGTATGATATTAAGCTGGGATCCAACTTTGTTTCCATACAGATATATAGTTTTTCCCTACCATCTACTGAATAACTCATTCTCTCCCCACTGATTATAATGACACCTCTGTTATATACTGATTTTTCATAATAGTTTTGTTCCATTTCTGATTCTCTATTTGGTTCTCTTTGTGTTTTTGTTTATCTGTGCTGCAAAACATGCTGTCAATTATCATACTGAGGATAGCATGGTATGTTCAAAGGTTAAATACCTGTGTTTGAATCTCATCTCTACCATATCCTAGTGTATGACCTTGTGCACACTATTTAGTCTCTCTGTGCTTCAGTTTCCTATCTGTAAAATGAAATTAGTAATGGTAATTAACAAATGGTTGTTATGGCAGTTAAGTTAGCAAATTATTATAAAACCCTCAGGACATTATATGACACAGAAAAGCACTTAAAACTGTGCAGTTGTGTTACTACTACTACTATACGTGAAAATAAGTCTTGATCTTTTGATACTTGATCTTTTTTCTCAGAAATTGTCAAAGTTAGTTATTATCTTTTGCTCTTGCATATAAATTTTAGGATCGACTTGCCATGTTTCAAAAAATAACCTAGTAGGATTGGAATTGGAATTGTTTTACCTTTTTGGATTAATTTGTGAAGAATTGGCATTTTATGTTACTGAGTCTACCCATCCCTGAACATAGTATATATTTTCATTTAATTAAATCTTTTATGATTTTCAGTACAATTAGGTAATATTATTTATGAGAGTCTTACATAACTTTTGTTAGATTTAGTAGCATCTTTGAAATTTGTATTTCCCAGTTATTTCAGGTACATCAGAACTGTATTTCTGGTATATAGATTTTCTGATGTTAACCATTCTTGCTTATCCAAAGTTTACAGTGATGTATTTTTTTTAGTTTTTACTTTCCTGACTTCAGTTTGCTAATATTTTATTTATCATGTTCGTGTCAATTTATAGATTTTTATTTTCATATTTGACATTGTACTGTTTTCTTTACTCATATCACCTTAGTTTTTTTTGTTTTTTTTGTTTTTTTTTTTAAGGTTACCAGGTGAGTTGCGGAGCAGGGGGTCTTTATCTGTTTTCTGGAAGAACATGTGTACATTTGGCAGTATCTATTTTCAAAGAATAGACATAGTGGATCTATAAAAAATCTAGGTCTAGTGTTTTTGGTTCTTTTTTTTGGAGATAGACGTTTTATATTACTTACTCAATTTTTTAAAAAATTATGAGTCTATTAAGGTTTTAATCTCCTGAGCCAGTTTAAGTTATACTTAAAAATATTCATTTTGTCTAATTTTTCAAATATATTGACAGTCTCAATATGTTTATATTTTCTAGTATTATGATTAAGAACATAATCTATAATGTGAACATAAACCGACTATGCTCACCTTTTAATTTCTGTTTAATTTTGTTGATCTCTATAGTTTCTTTGTCTTTTATTACTTTCTGTTTTCATTATTATTTTATTCTTTCTTTGGTATTGTTCTGTTGTTTTTCTTTCTTAAGTCGAAATCTTGGTTTCTTCTTTCCTATTATAGACATGTAATGCTATAAATTTTCATTTAGTCCAGTTTTCGCTGTATCCCACCACTTTTATTATGCAAAATTTCAATTTTCATTATTTCAAGTACTTTTTAACTTCAAGCATGATTTCCTCCTTGAACCATGAATTAGCTCCAAATATTTATGTTATTTAAAATATTATTTTAAAGTACTTTTGATATTGATATCTTGCTTAATTAAATATAGCTTTAAATATGGCTATACACTATTCTTTTGTAGTGATTAGATTCTTTAGTATTTATTGAGTTTTGCTTTGTGCTTTTATACATGGTAAATTTTGGCAAATTTATAGCTCTTGGACACAGTGTTCTATTAATGTTCATCAATTCAAATTTACTGTTTGCTCAAATCTTATGTATAATTAATTCATGTGGCAAGTAGAATCTTAGGATGGCCCAAAGACTCCAAGCCTCTATTTTATACAGCTTCCCCTTGAGTGTGAGTAGAACTTGTGACAAGATTTCACTCTCTTGATTAGGTTACTAATAAGTTGATTCATTAATCAAAAGGGAAGTGGCTAGTACTTGAACTTGATCTCTAGGAGCTGAGAGCAATCCCTTCCTGATAAACTACAAGAAAACAGGGACCTCAGTCCTCTAGCCATAGGGGACTAGATTCTGCCAACTAACTGAGTGAGCTTGGAATAGGTCCCTAAGCTCCAGATGAGAATGCAGCCCAGCTGACATCTTGATTTCAGTCTTGTGAGACCCTGAGCAGAGAATACAGAATTCTCACCTACAGAAATGGTGAGATAATAAATGGCTGTTACTTTTAAGTGCCAAAATTTATGACAGTCTATTACAAAGCAAGAAAACAATGATGCTATATTTTTGTATTTGATTTAGCAATTATTAAGGAAGATGTAGCAAGACATTATATTATGATTATGCTTGTTCATTTCTACTAGTAAGTCTGCCCATTTTCACTTTTTCTAATTTAAGTCCATAATACTTGGTCTATATAAGTTCAAAATGCCTACTACTTCTCAAGGACTTTTTTTGGAAATTAATATGTAGTGAGTCTCCTTTATTACTAATTATGTTTCTTACAAAACTTATTTTGTCTGATATTAAAATACTTACACCATATAACATTTGCATAATATTTTCCTGGTATGTCTTTTTTAATCCCCTTATTTTCAATCTTTCTTTCGTTTATGTTTTTAGAAGTGTCTTTAGTGAACAGCATATAGCTGGAGTTTAAATTTTTATTTTAAGACTTTATATTTAAATAGTGAGTTTTATCTGTTACATTTACTGTGGTTACTAATTTATTTTGATTTCTTTCTATCATCTTATTTATCATGTTTTTAAAAATTTTTTTTAAAACTGTTCTGTCTTATATTACTTGATCAAGTTGCCGCCTCTCCCCCATTATATTAGTTTAAGAGTTATACATTATATTTTCATTCTTCTGGGGGTTACTTTTTAAATTTAACAGGCATCTTTTACTTAACAAACTTTAAAATGAATCAATGTTTTTACACTTCAAAAAAGTACAAGTATCTTAGCCTTCTAAAGATCTTTCTGTGTCCATTTATCTTGTATATTATGTCATATTTTAGTTCTGCTTTATTTTTATAGCATTCCAATTAATCATTTTTATAAATATTGACCGATGCAGCCAATGCTTATTTATTTCTCACATTTTCTTTCTCTTAATTGTTTTTCATCTTAAACCTTACTTCTGTGTTCAATTCCTTCTTCCTGATGAATATTCTTTAGTAGTTCTATCAGTATGCTCTCAGTATTTGCCTGAAATATGATAGTTTAATTGGGTATAGAATTATAATTTGACAACTTTTTCCTCTCAGCACTTAGCAACTGCTATTCTATTATTTCCAGTTTGTTTGATCTGGAGAAATCTTTGACACTCTACCTAATAATAGGTAGGGTCTATGACTCTTTGCCTTGAATCTTAATGGTCACTGTGACTGTTTGATTAATGGAATATGGTGAAAGTGACACCTTGCCAATATATGGGCCTAGGCCTTGAAAGATTGGCAGTTTCCATGTCTTTCCTCAGAGAATTCTCACTCTCAGGGAAGCCAACTTCCATCTAAGAAATTTGATACTGAATGCTGTGAGGAAGCCCATGTGAGTCACATGAAAGATTGCACAGAACCAGTCATCTCAGGCCAGGTGACAAACAGGGGTAAAAAAGCCATCTTGAACATTTAATCCCCTGCTGATGTGATGTAGAGAAGATTTAAGGCCACAAGCATAAGGCCGCAATCTCATTGTCCCAGTCTTTTCCAGCTGTTCAAGATACCCTAGCTGAGGCCTGAACCATTGTGGGGCAGGGAATAGCTGTCCATAATGTGCTCTGCTCAAATCCTGATCCATAAAATCATGAGCATAACAGAGTGGTTGTTGTTTTACATGATTTGAGGTGATTTGTTACAAATTAATAGGTATCTGGAATATCTAGAATTAGCATTTTCTCTTTACAATATTTAGATCATATTGGGAAATTATACATTAATTAGTATGAAGTATTGTTTAATGTTTATCTTCCCCCAAAGAGTATATTCTATGAAAGTAAACAGAAAACATACTTTGTTTTACACTTTATTCTCAGGGTATAGCCCATATAGGTGCTTAATAAATATTTGGTGAATGAATAAATATTTTGAAAATTTCATAATTCTTAATTTTTGTACTAATTATTCTTTATTATGAAGTCTTTTCAAAAATTATTTTTACAGTGTTGTTTATCTGGGCTTCTGTAATCCACTAAGAAAAATCAATTAAAATAATAGGTGGAAAAAGCTCCAAAAGCCAATTTAATATGCAGGTGCAAAATCAGTTTCTTTTTATGTTTGTAAGGCTTAGTTGTACCTTCTGTACTGATGATTTTCCTGGCCATATAGGCCGGAAATAGTCAATGAACAAAATAAGCTAGATTGAGCAGATGAGTACACATTGAAAAGTTTAGGGTTTAAATTTAAAGACTACTTAATCACTTTTATTCTGAAATCTGGGAAACATCAGAATGCTTCCCCGAAATGGGCCCTGGCTCCACTATGTAGGATGTGACAATGTGGCTACTTCACGGTTTCCTGACATCTGTTGCTTCATGTCTTCATGGACAGCTGTTGGAAGTGTGATCTGTATAGTCTCCTTGTCACTTGGTTATTTCTGCTTTTACCCTCCAAAGATAAATAATTCCTTTGTAATGAGAGCCTCTTGAAATAAGAGTTTGGGGAAAGAACTGTTTGATTATTTTTTCAGACCCCAATATGTCCTAGAAATTAAAGTCAGCTTATATAGACACATAAACTAAAATAACAAGATGCATTTTAAAAGATAGAGAAAGGAGAAAAGGAAGAAAGTAGAAGAGTAAAATAAAGGGCAATAAAATGGTCCTGATATAAGATTCAGAAAACTCAAACCATAATGACTTTTCTTCTGGTGTTTGGTGGGCCAACATTTGTCCCTAAGCATCACAAGAAAGGGGAAGATGGTCAGTTATGTGGTTCAAAGTGTCCACAATATGAATGTAAACCAATTTTTCAGAAGTACAGTTTCCAACAGTTTTTCTTGGTTCCCATACCATACAGTAATTTTCCCCAGGTTTTTCATAAAGGGGACCCAAAAGGAGGAACAAAATAGTTTCCACTGAACTGTACTTTAGACAGCATTTAGGAGAGCTATAAGCAATTGAAGAATTCAGAAGAGAATAGATTGCTTTCATATTTGGAATCCTAGTATTAACAGTGGAAGGCAAATAGTAGAAGCTTATAAATATTCCTTACTTGTATGCAAAAAAGAAAAGAGGAAGAATTTGAGATTTATTGATCATCTTTAACAGAAAGTTCTCTGAAAGAGAAACTTTCTTCCAAGGACCTGATGTGACATCTGGCACCACTTCCATCACCATTCATACCAGGGTTGCTATGGAAAGAGCATCCTGTCTTGAGGACAGTGATGGACACCACTGAGAGTCAAGTAAATATTAATTGCATAGAATTGAGAATGCTATTGTGGGTTTAGATGTCTTGGAGGAAATGTCTGTGTAGCTTCTGTAATCGTCGTTGAGATCCTGAGAACTTGGGAGGCAAACAGTAATAGCTGGTACTGTGAACTTATATCGCCTCCCTACTACACAGGGCAACTGGCCAGTCTTTTTACTTTATGCCTTTGGTCTTCTAATTCCCTCACCTTGAGCTCTGTTTAATTGCATAAAATTTCAGGACTGACCTTTTTTTCCTACTTCTTCAATTTCTGGATTAAATCATAAAATATCTATCTATATTCAGTCAATATTAAAGCTTACTTTTGCAAGCCATAGTTTTCTTCTCTTTACCAACCTTTATGTACACGAAACAATAATTATACTGTGGCCTGAAAGACCACAGTATCATTGTATGGGTTAAAGTCAGAGTAGGAAAAGGGGGGTGCATAACAATGAGGCTATAGTATTCTTTGCTGTGTTGCAACTGTCCACCTAGGTTATGTGAGAAGGCCCAAAGGTGAAGCCAAGTCACAAAAATAGGTTGCTTTGTTACCCACTGCTCCACCCTCGGAAGCATATTGCTTCAATTAGAACAATGCTACACAATTTGTGTTGGTAAAGAATGAGACAGTCTATCCCTTTATTTTCTTTGGTTAGCATTTTCTTTACTTGGAAAAGTAGTCCCTATGTGAAAAAGCAGGAAACAAAGCACCCTCATTTGGACTTTACTTTTTTATAAATTTATTTATTTATTATTTATTTATTATTTTTAGCTGTGTTGGGTCTTCGTTTCTGTGTGAGGGCTTTCTCTAGTTGCGGCGAGCGGGGGCCACTCTTCATCGCGGTGCGCAGGTCTCTCACTGTTGCGGCCTCTCTTATTGCGGAGCACAAGCTCCAGACGCGCAGGCTCAGTAGTTGTGGCTCACGGGCTTAGTTGCTCTGCGGCATGTGGGATCTTCCCAGACCAGGGCTCGAACCCGTGTCCCCTGCATTGGCAGGCAGATTCTCAACCACTGCGCCACCAGGGAAGCCCCTGGACCTTACTTTTAACCCTGCCAGTGAAACACAAAAATATTGCAGTGGGCAAGTCTCCCATGATGGCCTTTTCCACCTCCCCTACTCCAGCCATTTGGCCATTGAAGTGGAGACTCGTGTTGATTTTCTTCCTGCTTTTTATTAAACCTCAGAATATGCTTTTTAAAGAGCTGGTTAACATTTCTGTGCCAAAACAGAACACCTGTACAGTAAAAGAGAGAGAAAGAGAACCAGGGAATGCAGACCTTTGCTGCCGCTCCACCGACTATGTAGCAGATATTGAGAAAGTCCAACAAGCCCACTTTGGGTTGTCAGAAGGGAAACCGTGCATGGTAATCCTCCAGTGAGCAGAGTGTTAAGGAGGTCACCAGACCAGCCCATGTTTGAGAGAACTCACAATCTCTCAGGCATCATGATGACAGACCCCCAACACATGTGCAGCCCTTGCCCAGTGGAATCTGTTGCCATTGAAACACTTATATCTGGCAAGCCCTGAAAGTGGAATTTTATGTCCTTTCACATATATGTAAGTACCAAACTATAGGGCAGGAAATAGCTTGGAGGAGGCCAGATGCGATCTTCATTCTATTTTGCTTTTTTTGAGCAGTTGCCTCCACCTTGGCTGTCCTTGTGCACACAGAGGGGAGGTCAAGGAGCTAGGGCAGCTGGCGTTTCTGTAGACCAACAGCACAGCTCTGGCCAGATGGCTCAGCAAACCCTTCTGCAGTGAATTGATGATCAGTAAGTTATACTTGTTTGTGAAACTACAGAATCTGAAGAGAATGAGAAAATTGAGAGAAAAACGTAGCAGCTGAGCTCATAGTCTTGCTTGGCCTACAGTTAATGGGAAAATGTACCTACAGGAGGAATGGCTAAGAAAAGGTGGGCTTCAGGTAATCAGGGCTGTATGGGTATTCCACAAGCCATATATAAAAGTATAAAAGAAATGGAAAGAGACCTTCAAGATGGCGGAGGAGTAAGATGTGGAGATCACCTTCCTCCCCACAAATACATCAGAAATACATGTACATGTGGAACAGCTCCTACAGAACACCTACTGAGTGCTGGTAGAAGACCTCAGACTTCTCAAAAGACAAGGAACTCCCCCACGTACCTGGGTAGGGCAAAAGAAAAAAGAAAAAACAGAGACAAATAATAGGGATGGGAGGGAGCTGTGAAGGGGGAAATGTTTCTACACATTAGGAAGCCCCTTCATTGGTGGAGACGTGGGGTGGCGGGCGGGAAGCTTTGGAGCCACGGAGGAGAGTGCAGCAATAGGGGTGCAGAGGGCAAAGTGGAGACACTCCCACACAGAGGATTGGTGCCAACCAGCCTGAGAGGCTTGTCCGCTCACCCACCGGGATGGGTTGGGGCTGGGAGCTGAGGCTTCGGCTTCAGAGGTCACATCCCAGGGAGCGGACTGGGGTTGGCTGTGTGAACACAGCCTGAAAGGGGCTAGTGTGCCACAGCTAGCCGGGAGGGAGTCCGGAAAAGGTCTGGAACTCCCTACGAGGCAAGAGACCATTGTTTCCTGGTGCACGAGGAGAGGGGATTCAGAACACCTCCTAAACGAGCTCCAGAGATGGGCGCAAGCCGTGGCTATCAGCACGGACGCCAGAGACGGGCATGAAACGCTAAGGCTGCTGCTGCAGCCACCAAGAAACCTGTGAGCAAGCACAGGTCACTATCCACACCTCCCCTCCTGGGAGCCTGTTCAGCCCGCCACTACCAGGGTCCCGTGGTACAGGGAAGGCTTCCCTGGGAGAACACACGGCGCGCCTCAGACTTTTGCAACGTCACATCAGCCTCTGCTGCTGCAGGCTCGCCCGGCATTCTGTACCCCTCCCTCCCGCTAGCCTGAGTGAACCAGAGCCCCCCAATCAGCTGTTCCTTTAACCCCGTCCTGTCTGAGCGAAGAACAGACGCCCTCAGGTGACCCACACGCAGAGGCGGGGCCAAATCCAAAGCTGAGCCCCAGGAGCTGTGCAAACCAAGAAGAGAAAGAGAAATTTCTCCCAGCAGCCTCAGGAGCAGAGGATTAAATCTCCACAATCAACTAGATGTACCCTGCATCTGTGGAATACCTGAATAGACAATGAATCATCCCAAAATTGAGGTGGTGGACTTCAGAAGCAACTGTAGACATGGGGTTTGCTTTCTGCATCTAATTTGTTTCTGGTTTTATGTTTATCTTAGTTTAGTATTTAGAGTTTATTATCATTGGTAGATTTGTTTATTGATTTGGTTGCTCTCTTCCTTTTTTTTTTGTTTTATATGTAGATATATATATATATTTTCCTTTTTCTCTTTTTGTGAGGGTGTATGTGTATCCTTCTTTGTGTGATTGTGTCTGTATAGCTTTGCTTTTACCATTTCTCCAAGGGTTCTGTCTGTCTTTTTCTTTAGTATAGTTTTTAGTGCTTGTTATCATTGGTGGATTTGTTTTTTGGTTTGGTTGCTTCTTCTTTCTTTTTTATTTTTTTTATTACTTTTTAATGTTTTTATTTTTAATAATTTTAAAATTTTTATTTTGATAACTTTTTATTTTATTTTGTTCTTTCTTTCTTTTTTTTTTCTCCCTTATCTTCTATGCCATTTGGCTGACAGGGTCTTGGTGCTCCGGCTGGGTGTCAGGCCTGTGCATCTGAGGTGGGAGAGCCGAGTTCAGAACATTGGTCCACCAAAGACCTCCCAGCTCCACATAATATAAAATGGCAAAGCTCTCCAAGAGATCTCCATTTCAACTCTAAGACCCAGCTCCACTCAACGACCAGCAAGCTACAGTGCTGGAAACACCCTATGCCAAACAACTAGCAAGACAGGAACACAACCCCACCCATTAGCAGAGAGGCTGCCTAAAATCATAATAAGGTCACAGACATCCCAAAACACACCACCGGACACGGTCCTGCCCACCAGAAAGACAAGATCCAGCTTCATCCACCAGAACACAGGCACCAGTTCCCTCCACCAGGAAGCCTACACAACCCACTGAACCAACCTTAGCCACTGGGAGCAAACACCAAAAACAACAGGAACTATGAACCTGCAGCCTGCAAAAAGGAGACCCCAAACACAGTAAGTTAAGCAAAATGAGAAGACAGAAAAACACACAGCAGATGAAGGAGCAAGGTAAAAACCCACGAGACCAAACAAATGAAGAGGAAATAGACGGTCTACCTGAAAAAGAACTCAGAGTAATGATTGTAAAGATGATCCAAAATCTTGGAAATAGAATGGAGAAAATACAAGAAATGTTTAACAAGGACCTAGAAGAACTAAAGCGCAAACAAACAATGATAAACAACACAATATATGAAATTAAAAATTCTCTAGAAGGAATCCATAGCAGAATAACTGAGGCAGAAGAAAGGATAAGTGACCTGAAAGATAAAATAGTGGAAATGACTACCACAGAGCAGAATAAAGAAAAAAGAAAGAGAAGAATTGAGGACAGTCTCAGAGACCTCTGGGACAACATTAAATGCACCAACATTTCAATTATAGGGGTCCTAGAAGAAGAAGAGAAAAAGAAAGGGACTGAGAACATATTTGAAGAGATTATAGTTGAAAACTTCCCTAATATGGGAAAGGAAATAGTGAATCAAGTCCAGGAAGTGCAGAGAGTCCCATACAGGATAAATCCAAGGAGAAGCACACCAAGACACATATTAATCAAATGATCAAAAATTAACTGCAAAGAAAAAATATTAAAAGCAGCAAGGGAAAAACAACAAATAACATACAAGAGAATCCCCATAAGGTTAATAGCTGATCTTTCAGCAGAAACTCTGCAAGCCAGAAGGGAGTGGCAGGACATACTTAAAGTGATGAAAGGCAAAAAACTACAACCAAGATTACTCTACCCAGCAAGGATCTCATTCAAATTCGACAGAGAAATTAAAACCTTTACAGACAAGCAAAAGCTAAGAGAATTCAGCACCTTCAAACCAGCTTTACACCAAATGCTAAAGGAACTTCTCTGGGCATGAAACACAAGAGAAGGAAGAGACCTACAAGAACAAACCCAAAACAAGAAAATGGTAATAGGAACATACATATCGATAACTACCTTAAATGTAAATGAATTACATGCTCCAACCAAAAGATATAGACTGGCTGAATGGATACAGAAACAAGACCCGCGTACATGCTGTCTACAAGAGACCCAGTTCAGACCAAGGAACACATACAGACTGCAAGTGAGGGGATGGAAAAAGATATTCCATGCAAATGGAAATCAAAAGAAAGCTGGAGTAGCAATTCTCATATCAGACAAAACAGACTTTAAAATAAAGACTATTAGAAGAGACAAAGAAGGACACTACGTAATGATCAAGGTATCAATCCAAGAAGATATTTTCTTATTTTATAGATTAGGCAAAATATTCAAAGAAGTTATGTACACGGTTTGTCCAATGTCACTACTAGTAGGTAGAGGTGCTAGGACTTGAACTGAGAACTTCTAGTCCTAAGGAGAGTGTTCTGCTCACTGATCGTGTGAAAATGATGACAATGTTTTAAATAATTAAAACATTTTGGAGTTGTTTCTGATTACAGTACTCCCTCTCCCAATTAGCATTGATTTCTTTACCCCCTTCTACAATGTATAATCCGGTCTCAGGTTGGATTCTTTGGTACATTTCTTTCTTCTGGATGCCATGCAGTTTAATTAAACCTTGCTTAAAAACAAAAGCAAAAACCTGAAAAAAAACAAAACAAAACAAAAAAAAAACTGTACTGTTATACTGGTTTCACAGACACTTCAGAATTTTATAGTTCTTTGTGATCATCATTATAATAGCACTTGTTACTATTAAAAATCGTTGATCACCAGTCATGTAGAGGCTGCTTTCAAAAGTTTAAAGGGATTGGGCAGAATCTGTACTGACCCCTTAATATTCTCAAGATGTTACTACTTTCCACTGAGTAAATAATTATTTGTTATGCCAAATGAGACTTGCTCCCATGTTATTATCTGCTTCTCATAAATATAGTGTTTAAAAAGGCTGGCAAGTTGACTTTTATTGTCCATTTTATTCAAAGATGATGATGGTATTGATAATAATGTTAATAGATAACATCTGGTGAGCTTACTTAAAAGTGTCAGGCCCTTTGTCCAGTACTTCACATAGATTTTCCCATTTACTCCTTTCAAACCTATGGAGTTATTACATCTCTTACCCTCATTTCATAGTTACAGAAACTGAGACATCAAGAGGTTAAATGACTAGTCTGGAGTCATAGACCTAGCAAGTAGTAGCACCACAAATTGAACTCAGATCATTTATTGTTATATATCTTTCAGAGTTAGGTTGGGTTGTCTCTTTAAAATACCATTGAGCTGAAGGCTTGTAGTTAATCCATTCAGTCAATATTTGTCTAGCACCTACTATGTGTCAGGCTCAGTGCTTGTGCTGGAGAGACAATAGCGAACAAGGTAGATAGCCCAGTATGTGGATGAGAAATAGGAATAGTCCCAGGTGGGAAGGATGGCAGGTAGAATTATTTAGTTGTTTCCACAGCCAGTCTGTCTCTATCTCAAGAAAATGAAAGTTCTCCCAAGTATTCAAGACTTGACTTTCTCCTGGTAAAACAGCTCATTCTGGTAGACTGGGTTGCTTTAGGACCTTGAGGTTCGAGGTATTGCTACTATGGACCGAAACCAGTTACCTCACCTCCAGGTCCATTCTTGGGATTGATGTAGGACATTTGCCACTGTCATGTTATCTCACCCACTTTGATCCTGAGGACGTTGAGAGCCCACCATTTTTTTTTTTTTTTAATTTACATAGTTGATTTACAATGGTGTGACTCACTAACATTTTGGAACAAAATTACATTGGGGCTCTAAATTCTTCTACTAAAATTCATTCAGGTTTAAAAAAAAAAAAAAAAAAAGAGAGAGCCCACCATTTTGAGTAAGCACATTCAAGTCAGAATTTTGTCAGCACTGATTAAATTTTGTTGAGGAAGAGTCTTAGGGAACCCATTTCATCTGGCAAACTTAATTCATTGATCAACTTTCTGTAAGACCCAGCTAAAACGTTTTCAGTTCTTTCCATTCTAATGTTCATGTTATTGAAATTATTTTCATCAAAATCAATTCCTTTTCCATTTAAATTTAACAGTGAAGATCTGATTCATTGATCAGTTTTGTGTCCATAACAAGTTAAACAGATTTTAGGGGATCTTCTTTTATGAGCATTAGTTTTGTTAAGCTCATTTTTCTAAAGTTTGACTTTTAATATTTCATGAAGTATTGACTTTTCTATCAAAATATTTTTTACAAAAGGATTTAGTTGTGCATTTTTGGCTCTTATGTTTTATACTGATTATTTTTTCTCATGATATTCATTATAAGTAATGATATTTTGTATATATTTCATAGCTCATCCATGAAAAAGATATGAGTATATATTTTGAAATGTCGAGATGGAAAGGGAAGGAGAATAACTCAGGCAGTGAGGAGACTGGAGGGTGGTAATAAAAGAATGGAGGGATGAAGTGAAAGGTAGGGAGGACAAGAAGTGTAAATGGAAAGGATATTGGAAGAGGAAGAAAACAGAGGAGAAAGTAAACAGGAGGTGTGGGAGAGGAAGTCAGAACAATCTCATTTTCAAAATGGAGGAATCACAACAATTGGCTGTAAGCAGTGACGTCTAAATAACCTGTACCACTTAATATTATTTGAACATCTATGTGTTACCTCTCAAAGTATGTTGAGTGGAACTTTGTCATTTTAAACAATGGTGACCCTTTTAAGATGTTTCCTTTGCACGTCTGCCAGGCTTTATTGTATCTTGACAGAGTCACATATTTTCTTGCTTTATTCGTTTCATAGTAACCAGATAATGTTCTATTTGTCTGTTTCCTGGCCCACCTATGTTGCTAATGTTGTCTACAGACCTATGGACAGAAATTTGGCCAGAGAGAATATGTTTGGATGAATCTAGTAATTCATTTTGAGAAAATGCATGGCATCTGGGGTAGTTATGCTCTTCCAGAGAGAACACCTTCTGCGGAGGCAGGGGGCTTGCTCTCTCCTCAGAACTCCACATGACTCCCTATTAGAACCCCCACTGAAGTGAACCTGAATGGTTTTCAGAATGGTATTAGTGAAGCCACCTCAAGGTTACAGAATTAACTGGGGCTGTCGAGATCACATAGTCAGAGCTGGTAACTAGAAACTGAAGCCTGCTCTTATTTGGGAAGGTTGAGTAAAGTACTATCCCTCGACGACCACTGCCACCAATATACTCTCCAGTCTCTATATTTTTTCTTCATAAGCTTATTCCCCTTTGTTATTCAATATTTATTTCTGTGATTACTAATGTTTCCCCCTGACTAGAGACCATAAGCTCCCCAAAGGAAGGAACGAGGTCTGTTTTGTTCACTACTCTGTATCTGTATTTAATACAATCCCTGGCACACAGTAGGTACTTAATTCACATTTGTTAAAAAAAAAAAATAGGTGTATGGATAATCTAAAACAAAGGACAGAACAGAACTTTTGAACTTGGTATGAACCAGAGTTACCTTGAAGACTATCCCTCTGGATCCCTTTATGTTGATGTCAAGAGGAAAGAGGATCAATGGAGGGGAGCATGGAGAAGGGTCTTTTTTATTCGTTCCTCTGCTTTCTGTGCCTTTCGTGAACGATGGAGCTGGCTTGAGCCCAAGCTCAAGCTCTCAGCCCAAGCTCATCCAAGGGAAGCTGGTAGAAGTGAAAAACTCCAGGGTCCAGGCTTGACTCTTGAGAACAGGCTAAGAGAAGAAAAAGACCTTTAGAAAACTGAGTGTAACAATTTTTGACATGAGGAAGGGCAGACAACATGAAATCAAGAGTACATCATTATTTGAGTCTTGGAATTTTTCAGGTGTTTGGAGGGCAGTCTGGACCCCCAGAGCACGAAGAATGAAATTGCTGCTAAATGATGGCTCTAATTATAACAAAACCATCAATTGATCCACTTAGTTTATGGAGTAAATATGTAAAAGGACTGTCCTTGCCTCTCCCTTCCCTTCATTCTCTATATTTCAGCAACACAACTGTCTTTTTGTTCTTTGAACAAATCAGTCTTGCTCTTGCCTTTGAACCTTTGTGTGTTCTGTTCCCTCTGCCTAAATACACTGCCTTACATTCTTCATATGACTGATTGCTGTCCATCATTCAGTTCTCTGCTTCAATGTCACTTTCTCATCTATTACCCCCCCATCTAAATTACTCCCCAACATGAGTCCTATTTTTATCTTTTTACGAAGTTATCTCTGATTATCTTATTGCTTCATTCAGTCTTTCATTCATTCACTTTCTGTCTTTCTCCCTATAATGTAAAGTTTGTAAGAATATAAATGCTGTCTGTTTTGTTCACTGCTGTATTGCCAATCTCTAGATTATTACCTGGTACATGGTATGCATTTAATGCACTCTTGTTAAATGAATGAATGAATGGTTGAATGAATGGATGAGATAAGGAGAATCTGGGAACTTAAGCTTGTACTAGATTCTGTGGTCTTTGAAGGCTACATTAGGGAGTTTGGATTTTATTCTAGTGTAGGGATTAGTCTAGATTCTGTGTTGCCAACAGCAGAATCCACTCATGCTAGTGTAGGCAAAAAAGGAATGTATTAAAAAGATACTACGTAGCTCTTAGTTAGCACTGCCCCTAGGTTTATGGGCCCCAGGCAAATATTTTGTTGCAAGCGATGCATGACAGTTAACAGTAAGTGATAAATCTAATCTATGAACACTTACCTGTTTAGATGACAGTGCAAGACATTGCACATTTTTTTCTGTGATTCTTAACCATATGTGGATCTGGGACTATTAGGACACTATCCCATTTAATCCAGACAACCGGCTGGTTTAATTAGGTGTATTCAGACATTTCCATATCCTGTATAAATAAGATATAGGATATCAAACATATGCTTGATTATGAGGTTACTCATTATTTTTTATGTTTCATTTTTATCTTAATTTTTTGTGGTGATAATGAAAGGTATCTTCCAAAACATGGGGGGTCCCTGAGACTTAGGGCTTGAGACAGACGTCTCATTTGCCCAGGTCTAAAGGTGGCACTGCTTATAGAACTTTGGGAAGGCTAAGGAGCCAGGCTCTGGAGCCGTGCTGTCAGGATCCACACCCAACCTACTGGAGACTGCTGTAGTGAAACGTCCTTTTCACCTTGGCATCAACAATGCTTGGGTGTAGGTGCCCAAAGTCCTGCCACATGTGCTCTCAGAGAGCCAGGCACTCTCCCTGCTGTGCTTCTCAGTGCATCAGTCTCTGTGTGGAGGTCTTTCCCATATTGCTCAGGTCCCAAACCATGTCTCAACAGATGTGTTTTGATGGGTAGAATTTAAGTTAAACATCTGTCCCCTCAGCTGCAAGAGGGTTTGAGAATGCAGTCCTTTTTCAATTCTACTTTTGAAAGGTGGGGCTCCTAATGTGGAAAGTTACTCAAATGTTGGGAGGATTTTCAGTGATGTAGCCTCAACTGACAGAGGTCCAGTGCAGCAGCTTATTAGTATTTCAAATAAGAAATATGATATATGTTTTTAAATCATAAAAACAATCTGGCTTCTGATTGGATTGGATTATGAGTAGGAAGGTGGCAAGAGTGGAAACAGGGAGACTGGAGAGGATGCTATTGTAGCTGTGCAGGGGAGAGATATGAGACATGAAGGTCACCTGGACTAGAGTGTGGCAGCAGGATAGATGGAGAGAGGTAAGGCAGATTCCCGTCCAGTGCAACAGTGCAAACCACTGCACATCTGATGCAATAGACTGGAGGAGGTAAGCTGCAGGGAAGATCACCTCATCTAACTAAGGTGTTTCTATAATAACATAGAGACAATGCCCCTTTTATTAACTTAGTCTTCTACTGCTGATAAGATGTCTGTGAAGATGACAGAAGACCAGAAGTTATCAAATTGGTCATCTGATGTCATCTAAGATATTCAGTACCAAAATGATGGTGTAGTATCTATTTTTCTTAGTTCCAGTATGGTTTTCATAATCCTGCTCCTGGATGATAATTGCTATTTAATTAGATGGAGTGTCTAAACCAGGCAGGTTAGCAATATATTAACCTTTTTCTTTTTTTTTTTTAATATTACTTTTTTTATTTGCTGAAACTGTAACAGGCATCCAGGTCAAACTGCAAAGCTCTCTATTTCAGTTGGTTCTTATCTCCTAAAGAAGCTAAGAGCCTGGTGTCCACAGACTAAAATCTGATGTGAATGTTGCAAATCTCAGCCACCAGGAAGTGCTTTTGAAAGGAATTTCCTGATAATTGTAAAACAAATATTATCAACTCTCTTATTACGAATCTGAAGATAGATAGATAGATAGGTATATATCCAGCCATGGCTCAGAGGAATATAGAATTCCTGAGGTTCGAAAGGTTGAAAACCCTCTATAAGGAAGAGGAATTGTTTTAGGAGATCCTATTATAAATGATAGAGTGAAAGTTAGTGAGGGGAAAATTTGGGCAGAACATCAAAGAAAATTTCCTTCAATAAGGATCACTTCTCTGGTGAAGGAACAAACCTTGGAGTCTCTCCAAACAGGTTCAGTCATCACACTCACTACACAAGACAGCCAAATCCTGACCTGGCTGGTCCCTGGCCCACACAGGGAAGAGGTCCTTTCCCTCCAAGACTATCTTTGTTCAGTAGCAGTGATTAAGTGAGAAATGAATTTCAGAAGAGACAGAGGATTTGCACCCCAAAATATCATGGCACTGCTCATACCTCCATTGCTGCTTGACAGCAGAGGTGAAACAGAAGGTGTCCAGTGATCGTCCACAGGAAACAAACCCTTTCTCATGAGAACAACCTATTTTGAAGGAAATTATTGCCATTATAATCATAATTTATTGATATGAGACATAATAATTTTAAACAGTGGCTGCCTGACTGGTGGATGGTCTTCATTAACCATGAAATGGGTTAATGATATACTAGGAAACAGGTTGAGTGAGGTTCATAATTTTCCATCTGAAATAATAATTTGCCACATTAGGAAAGGAGGACCACATTTTAAACAGTATGTTTACATTTCATGCCTTGACATTTCATATCTATTGCTAGAAAGTTTATAGTTCTGTGTGGTTTAGCTTTCGTGGCTGGAGTCAAAGGAAAAACAAAAATTTTGCATACAAGCTATATGAATGAATCTCCTTTTTTTTTCTTCCAATTTTTAATTTTATTTTATTTTAGAGAAAGATGTAGAAGCAGAGGTCAGGGGAAATCTGCTGTTGGTTTTCATGAAATCCCGAAGATTGGGATAAACAGGGATTGCCAGTATTCACCTGTTACTGAAATTATATGCATTGGTGAGAAAAAGAACAGAAGACCTAGTGAGAGGGAAGATATACTGTGTCCATAGGCCAGAAGACTCACTATTTTTCAGATGTGAAGTTTCCCCATATTAATCCATAAATCCAATTTAATCACCATTAAGGTCACACTGGGTTTATTTTTCTTAAAGAAATTGTAATACACATTCTAAATTTAATATGGAAATTCAAAGGTTCTAGAATAGCCAAAACAACCTTGAAAAAGAAGAACCAAGTTATAGAACTAGCACTGTTTTGAAAACATATAATAAAGCTATGGTAATTAAAGCAATCTTATATTAATGGAAAGCAGGAATAGGAAAACTTTTTATGTATAGGTCAAATAGTAAATATTTTAACCTATGTGGGTGGTGCTGTCTCTGTTACAGCTAGCCAGCTGTGCTGTTGTAGCATGAAAACAGTCATATATGATACATAAAAGAATGAGTATGGCTGTGTTTCAATTAACTTATTTAAAGATACCAACATTTAAATTTATATAATTTTTACATGTCATAAGAAACTATTCTTTTGATTTTTTTCCAACCATTTTGAAATGTGAGTATCATTCTTAGCTTGAAGCTGTACATGAATAGGCAGTGTGCCAGGCTTGACCTGGGGGCCATTGTTTGCTGACCCCTGGGGTAGAGAGAGACAAAACAATCAAGGGAACAGAATAGATAGTCAAGAAATAGACCTACATACATATGGACACCTAGTTTTTGATAAAGGTACACAGGGAGTTCGGTGGAAAAGGATAGTCAAATGGTGATGTAATATTCATATGCAGAAAAAAAGAACTTTGATCCATACCCTACAACATATGCAAATACTAACTCCAAATAGATGATGTAAAACATAAAACTATAAAAGTTCTAGAAGAAAATCTTTGTGATCTTGGTTTAGAACAGAATTTCTTAGGATACCAAAAGCATGATTCAGAAAAGAACAAATTGATAAGTTGGACTTTATCAAAACAACAAGAACAAGGAAAAAGACTCCTGCTCTTTGCAGGACACTATTATTAACATTGAATATCCATCAGTAGGTGAGTGGATAAACAATTGTGGTATATCCATACAATGGATCAGTAAAAAGGAATGAACTATTGATGCATGGTGCAACATAGATGAATCTCAAAATAATTATGCTAAGTTTAAAAAGCCAGACAAAAAGAGTATATACTAAATGATTCTTAAAAATGCAAACTAATCTCTAGTGACAGAAATCAGATGAATGGTTTCTGGAGATTGGGGTGGGTATGGATGGGGTAGAAGGGAAGGATTATAAAAGGGCTTGAGGAAACTTGGGAGTGATGGATACATTCATTAACTTGGTCTTAGCAATGGTTTTTCAGGAGTATATAGATGTCAAAGCTTATCAAATAGTACATTTTAAAGATATGTACTTTTTATATGTCAATTATATCTTAATAAAAAGATTGTAAATATAGATACATACCTAGAGGTAGTCTAATTGTAATTACTGTAATTAGACAAAGACATTTTAAAAATCTATGATTAATATATTCAAGAAAATAGATGACATAATGGAGATTTTCACTGGAGAAATGGAATATAAAAGAAAGTACCAAGTAGAAATCTAAAAACTGATAAATATATTTTCTAAAATTAAAAACTCAAGAGTTAGGTTTAACAGATGACTAGACAAATCAGAGGAGGGGATTAATCAATGGGACAATAAGTTATGCATTGCTTATTTATTTCATAATAAACAACCAAAAACACATTAAACATTCATTTTGTTTATTGGTCTGAAGCTCATATAAGGCAACTCTGTTTTAAATTACAGTTTCTGGGGTGCTCTGCTTCAGGCTGCAGGTTTGTGATTGGCTAAATTCCCTGAACTCCATGTGCCCATGTGGAGGGGAAAGCAGCTTTAGGCAAAGGAATTTTAAAATTTAGATAAAATGGACAGTTTCCTTGAACAACACAGTTACCAAGTTACCAAAACTGACACAAGAAGAAATTTTAAAGTCTGAATAATACTAGATCTATTATAGAACTTGAATATATAGTTGAAAACAGTTTTAGACAGAGATCTAGGTTCAAATGGCTTTTGGGTGAAGTCTATCAATTGTTTAAAGAAGAAATAAAATCAATCTTACATCAGTTCTTTAGAGCAATAGGAAAAAATGGGATATTTCCCAACCCATTGTGAGGTCAACATAAACTTGGTAAGAACATTACAGACCAATTTATCTCTTGGACAATGCTGCAAAACTTCTGAAAAGTGTTAGCAAGTTGAATAATATATAAAAAGGAAAATACATCACAACTAACTTGGGTTTATCTTAAGAAAATAATGTTGGTTTATTAATTGAAAAATCAATGTTAAGTCACTGCATTAAGAGAACAAATGAGAAAAATCATATGCTCACTTTAATAGATGCAGACATAGCATTAGAAAAAATCTAGTAACCATTCAGGATAATAAAAGAACTTTTCCTTAATCTAGTAAAGAGTATCTACAAAACATCTACACTCTTCATACTTAATGGTGAAATATTACAAGATTTCCCCTGAGATTGGGAATGAGACAAGGAGGTCTGCTCTGATTCAATTCTATTCAACATTGTACTAGAAAACCTAGCCAGCACAACAGGGCAAGAAATAAAAGGCATAATAGTTTGGAAATAAAAAATAAAACTGTCATTATTCACAGGTTACATGATCTTGCATGTAGAAAATCTAAAAGAACTGAATATAACTTATTAATTCTAATAAGTGAACATAGCAGAAATCAATTGAGTTTTACATGCAATGTAATAAAGTTTCACAGTTCGTAAAGTTTGGAATGATAAATGTATGTATGGTTACTGTACAAAAATGTTGGAGTCAGATGCCAGTGATCTCTGAGGTTAAGGTTTTCTCGCATGGATTTTTAAAAGACCCTTAATTGTCAAATCCCAAGCAAATGGTAACAAACTATTAGAAATTAAAATTTAAAGAATGATGCCACTTAAGATAGCATCAAATGATCAGTTGTTTAGCAATAAGTCTGCCGAAAATTTGCAAGGCTCCTATGAAGAACACTCTAAAATATTACTGAGGAATTAAATAAAACCTATCATATTCTTGGATTAGCAGACTCAACATTGAAAAAAAGATGTCAGTTCTTCCCATGGATTAACCTATGGATTCAGTGCCGTGCCAATAAAAATCCCAACAGATTTGTTAATGGAATTGATAAGCTGATTCTAAAATCTCTATGGAAATGCACATGGAAAGAATAGCCAAGAAAATGAAGAAGTTGGAGGATTTATACTATCAGATATTAAAAGTTATTATTCTTACTATAAAACGCAGGTGCTACTACAATGCAATGGGGAAAATAATTGTCATTTCAATAATTGGTAGTGGGTCATTTGGATATCCATAAGGGAAAAAAAATGAATCTTGACTCCTACATCACACTATACACACAAATCAATTCCAGGTGCATTGCAGATTTAAACGTGAAAGGTAAAACTTTTCAAAGATAACATAGGAGAATTTCTTCATGAACTTGTAGTGGATAGGCAAAAATTAATTGAGAATTTTGTACTCAGCTCCACTGAGCAAGAAACAAGCTCAGAAGTGTGAAACAAGCTATAAACTAGGCTATTCAGCTGACCTTCTCACTTCAAGCCCCTGCGTCTTGATTTTAAATAGTCCGAGTCCGCTTTTCCAGACGTCTTTCTATAACAATATCTAAGATGTTTGGGGGACTTTATAAAGACAATAAAGGGAAAAATTGGGAATGCATGTGGAAACCCTGAACTATATTTTGTTTACTATGTAGTAAATGTAAGAATGAATCCATACATCAAACTATAAACAATATTCAGGGCTATGATATTTATTTTCAAATCTATCTCCAAGGGTTTAATGAAAACTGTGGCCAGCTGAAGCTAAAGGCTTTTCTGTCTTTTCCACTATGATTTAGATTTCTCCTCTTTTATCACTCAGGTCCTGCTAATGTTTTGTATTCCATGCCATGCTGGAGGGATTGGTTATGGTAATAGCTGCCAATACAACCACTCTGCCAAAGCAATAGAAAGTATGATAGGAACATGGGCTTTGGGGTCAGACAAATTTCTCTGGAATCCCACCATGGATGCTTGCTGTCTAAACTTGGGCAATATATTACATCTCTCTGAGGCTGTTTCTCCAGCTGAGGAATAAGGTGAGATATTCATAAGGCTATTGTGAGGACTAAATGAAGATGGAATGTCCAGTCCATAATAGTTGCTCAAACATGGAAGCTGATTTTCCACTTCTTCTTGGTAAGAGTCATTGCTAACTGCAAGGAATACTTTATCTCTGAAACAGTAATGACTCAAATTTAGATTTCAAATAGAAGTTCGTATCCACACATTTCTAAAGAAGCCTTTGCTTTTATTAAACATGTTCCACAAATTGTGTGTGGTCAGTTACTTTGGAGGTACTTTCTTTACCTTTCCCCTTGTATCTACAGCTTTTGTTTTCTCTCACCCCCTCTATGTGCCCAGCCCCCATGGTACAAAGGAGAGGGTTTATGTGATCCAAGGGTTCTGTTGTTGTTGTTTTTTTTGTTTTTTTACTGAGAAGGACAAGTCCTAGGTTGGATCAGAGGTGAAAATGGGTTTTCCATTGTGCAGAAGCGATGAGCCCCATGGTATTTTCACACAACTCCCTCACTGCAGCAGGAGTCAGAGTTCTACTGTTTGGAAACGTATGGCACAAGTTATGCCATAGGCCGATTATATGCGGAATTGTGCCTTTCCTTATAGGTCTTACAGGACCTGTCACAGGTCCTTCTTGTTTTACTTGCAGACACTGGCATGTATTACAGCGGTTGAAATCCTTCCTTCTTAGCTATTCCGTGGATACCAACTCATGCCTCTCCCTTGGATGTCCTACTATTGAGGAACAGGGGATTTTTTAAAAATTTACAAATGTGAAAACCTGCAGCCCGGCATCTCTCTTTTACAATGCAGTGAACCTTCCAAACCCTTCTCTTAGTCTCTTGGAACCAAACAAATTACATGCCACGGTGCGCTGTATATCACGGCTAGAATGTTTGTAACGTCTGGCTGAGCGGACTTTGGGAATGGGCTTCTCTGGTGAGCTGGAGCAGATTGTGTCTTTGACTGACAAGCTGCCGTTTTCTTGAGATTTGATGATTTGGGCTCCTTCACCTATCCATGCAAAAAAATCTTAACCTCAGAGATCTTTGGCATTTGACCCCAATATTTTTATACAGTAACCATACATACATTTATCACTTGGAGCTTTATGAACAGTGAAGGTTTATTACACATACTCAAACCTCATTTAACCTTTTCTCTTGAAGCAATACTTTAAAACAGAGTTGAGAGAGTTTGTACAACTAAGGCTTGTTGGTTGACCCTTTTTTGTGCTTCCACTCCTGAGAAGTCTTTGGCATGGATGTTTGTGATCAGTAGATGTTTTCTGTAACCTTGGAGAAATTTACCCTCCTGGCTGAATGTGTTCTCTTGGGGCCTCTAAGTCCTTGGAAGCTTTTGGGTTGGCAGAAATTTTGTAATAGGCAGACCTCAGAATTGCTTGTTCTTTGGTAGAAGTGATCAGATCTGTCCCTCTGGAATACCATTATCACTTACATCTTTGAGCATTTCCCTTTTTCTTTTCCCCTTTTCCAGTCCACACATCAGCCATTATATAAGGGCCACGTTATGCCTGATGATTATTATTTCTTTGCTTACTATTCTGGCCCACGTGAAACTCCATTCTTTAAAAGTTTCTTCCTGCCTGAACCTACAGAATACAGCACTTTATTTCCATACCAATACTTATTGCCATACCATATTTTTAAAAGCTTTCTTTTTTATATATTTTATTTTTTGCTGCGTTGGGTCTTCATTGCTGCGCACGGGCTTTCTCTGGTTGCAGTGAGCGGGGGCTACTCTTCATTGAAGTGCGTGGGCTTCCCATTGCGGTGGCTTCTCTTGTTGCGGAGCGCGGGCTCTAGGCACGCGGGCTTCAGTAGTTGCGGCACGCAGGCCCTAGAGCAGGCAGGATTCAGTAGCTGTGGTGTGTGGGCTCAGTAGTTGTGGCATAGGGGCTTAGTTGCTCCGTGGCATGTGGGATCTTCCTGGACCAGGGATCAAACCCTTGTGCCCTGCATTGGCAGGAGGATTCTTTTTTTTTTTTTTTTTTTTTAAAGGAGCCCTTTTGAAATACACCAGAGCACTCTCTTTTTTTTTTTTTTTAAGGCATTGTTTACTTTGTTTATTTATTTATTTTTGGCTGTGTTGGGTCTTCGTTTCTCTGCGAGGGCTTTCTCTAGTTGTGGCAAGCGGGGGCCACTCTTCATCGCGATGCGCGGGCCTCTCACCATCGCGGCCCCTCCCGTTGCGGGGCACAGGCTCCAGACGCGCAGGCTCAGTAATTGTGGCTCACGGGCCTAGTTGCTCCGTGGCATGTGGGATCTTCCCAGACCAGGGCCCGAACCCGTGTCCCCTGCATTGGCAGGCAGATTCTCAACCACTGCGCCACCAGGGAAGCCCCGGCAGGAGGATTCTTAACCACTGCGCCACCAGGGAAGTCCCTACCATACCATTTTATTACCATATTATTTTGGATTATTTTCTGATTTTTATTTGTATAAATAATGCTTTCCCAACTTGCTTGTAAGTTTCCTGAGGACTAGAATTGTATGCTGTACTTCTGAACTCCATACAAACCTAACACATAGTAGGAATACAACACAGGTTGAGTGAACACATTTTGACATCGTATCTTTAAGAATATAAGTATTTACATTTGAAGAGAAATATTCCTGAATAAGCAAGCAATAATTCAGAATGGGGAAGAATTTCCTGCCTTGGATAGTTAGAAGGTCCATGTGGTCATTATTCCTTGGAAATGGATCTATTTGTATTTGGTGTCTGCGAAGGGCTAACATGTTGCTTCTTGGATCTAGAAGCAAAGCTTTAAACCCTTTGTTTTATTCCCTCACTGATCCAACTCCAGTTGATATGTAGGGGCTGCATGTATCATTGAGTTGCACAAGGAGAAGTTTTAAGATCAGTGAGAAGGAGGACCAGGTCCTCACAGAAAGAGTGAATGGAACTGCACGTGCCATTGATTTGTCATTGCCGCAGTATGTATCTCAACCAGGGCTGAGAGCTAATGCTCTGCTTGCTATTAGTGTTACTTTCGGATCTGCTTCTTAGGTGGCCCTCTAAAACCAGAGCTAATCAACAGCAATAGCATTTTCCTCTCACTGGGGAAATGAAAGATGCTGACTCTAATTTCAAATAGGTCTGTAGACATTCAGTAATGGCAAAGTCGATCATTTTGGTTCATCTTTTCAATTTTGCTCAACCAAGCCACTGTTCCCCTTTCTGTCCTTGCTTCTAGTAGGAGCTTTCAAGGCACTTCCACTATTTATTACCCTACTGGGGGCTTACCATCACCATGTGCATTGTCTTTCTGGTGGTTTGGGGAAAGAACAGACAGGTGACATCAAGCAGAGCTGCCAAACACTTTAGCCAGCTGGTAGATCTGAGCTACATACAATACCAGGAAGTGTATTCCTGAGCCCCAGCATCTTTTTATTTATGTGGTACATTTGGTGCTTAATACCTATCAGATACTGTTCTAAGTGCTTTATAGATATTACCATAGTTAATCCTCATAACAACTTGATGAGGTAGGTACTATAATAATCCCCATTTAATAAATGAGGCCCAAAGAGACTACAAATATTTTGCCTAAAGTCACACATTCAGTAAATGGCAGAGCTGGGATTTCAATCAAGGCACTCCTGTTCCAGAGCACATGTCTTTAAGCACTATGCCTCATTTCTTGTGTTCTGTGTTTTTAATTTATTTTTGTTAAGCAGATACTTATGGAATACTTCTGCTCAAAGTATTATGTAAAACAATTTTGGGAATATGGAGAAGAGGGGACCCAGTTCATGACTACAAAAGACATCAGCATTCAGTGGAGTGAAGGACATGTCCAACTCCGCACAGCATGTGTGGGTGTTCTCGCTGCCCTTGAGGACACCTGATTCTTCATTGGTGAGAGGAGAACAGCTCAGATGTTGGGAGGATTGAAAACTCATTTTACAAGGAGAGCAAAGTTGTTGGAAGTGCTTGTCCATTAGGAGACCTTTCATATGGGTTGTGTGGGAGAGAAAAAAAATAGAACCCCTAGTCATTCAACAAACATGTTATTAAGCGTTGGTAAGTACAAGGTGTGATATTAGGAAATACTAGAACCTTATAGGTTCTTACTTTTAAATATTATTATAAAACTTCATCAATTCGGACTACATGGGAAAAGACAGTGGAAAAAGTAATACACATTTGCAAATTTCATGTTCAATTAATGCAGTGCTATCCTTGCACATCTATTTTTACAAGGAAGGGCAGTGAGAGAAACAGAGAAGGGGGAAGAAAACAAAGGATTGGACATATGCCAGTAATTCTAGCACATTTCAGTTACTCTTTCTCCAGATTCTCAATGTGGGTACCCCTGCTTGGCATTTTTAAAATCCATAGGCAGCATGAACTTGGCCAGTGTACCAGCCCCGTAAGAATACTAAATGTACTCCATTTCATTTATAGGAAAGAAGCAAATTAAGACAGAACACTTTTGTGTAAAACATAAACTGCATTTAACAAGGCAGGAGGCTTGGGAATCCATGGTCAGGCTGCTTGTTTTTCCTGGCACCTTGTTAAACATGGTTGGAAGTTTGCATGCTGGGGAGAAGCCCACTTTCTCTTTGTTCCTGGGAATGGCTCTAGCTGACCTGGTAGACCTGGGTGGTTGGAGTACAATCTTAGATACTGGGGCTGGAAGAGGACCGGGGAGCTCAGTGGACCTAAATTTACTACCTTCAAGCAGTGCCCACCTCAGTTGGGCCCCAGGGCCTCTGCATGAGTCCTTCTGTTTGCTAAGCCCTCAAAAGAACAGGGCTGCCTCAGACACTGATTCCAACATCTAATAACACTTATTATCAAGCCACTCTTTCTATGTCTAAATTAAATCCTTCATCCTGCAGTTTAGTGCATCTCCTTTTGTTCTGCCCTGAATAAAGATGGAGAACAGCTGGTCAGCATTCCCTGTAGAATAACTCTTCAGACAGACACTTGAAAGCTATTATTAAGTTCCCTCCGAGTCTCCTCTTCTCCAGACAAATGCTGAAGCTTTCTCCCACTTTTTTTTTCCACTCACCTTTCTCTTTCTGGCTGTAGGTCCTTCTCCAGCTGCTTGCTTCTTGAAGCCACCTGGAATTCTAACTCCATTTGTTCCTAATGGTATTGTTACTGGGAAATGATGGTCGGGGATTTTGCTTCTCTTTCGGTCATCATTTGCTGGTGAACTTAGTCTTTAACTGTCTTAGAATTTCATTCATTGGTTTGAATTAATGGAATAATTTCCCCCCAGTTTTTAAGTATTCTGTGTCTATAGAGCCTTTGCTAGGAAAATTGTGTGTGTGTGTGTATCTGCGTATGAAAATATGTATGGTTTTCTCTGTTTTTCATTCATCTCTTCCTAAATATTATAACATGATAAAATGTGTACTTCCATTTTAAATGTGGTTTCAAGCCACATTTCTTTCTGAATTAAGCATGGAATATTGGAGTATGTGTGTGAGTGTGTGCCTGTGCGTGTGTGTGTGTGTGTGTGTGTATTTACTAATTCTGATTAATTTGTAATACCTGCCCAGAATTCAATGGTCAGGAGGATTCTGAGGCTCTGCGTAGTTAAGCAGGCAAGAGTAATGATGAATGTTTTGTAGCATTAGCTATGGGTGAGAACAGGTGTGGCAGCATTATTGCCAGGTTGTACGGTACCTAAATAAGTGGTTGAAAAATTAAAATAATAAATAATTGTGTTTTCCATTCCCTCTCTTGATATTTCCTTTAGGAAATACAGCCCTTTTTTTGATCTCCCTGTGGGGAGCATCCTTAATTAACTTCTCATTTACTCTGATTCAGTATATCCCAGTGCATTTTGGTACCTCCCTCACCTTCATCCCCTATATTCTAATGGTTCACTGGCAGTCTTGGGAAGCATCTCCATCACATCCTAGCAAGTTATTAACCCATTCTTGGATTACTCACAGCCTGATAACAGCCTGCTGGCCTTTTTTCCCACCACTTGGCCACCCTGCCAACACCCTGGTGGATACTTTATTCTTGGCAGCTCCTTGTCAAGAAGAGTTAGTGGATCAATAGGGCTTAATGCAACCCATCTAAATGTTTCTTTTTTTTAAACTGACTTTTGGGGTTCTCCAAAGTAGATATCATTCAGTATATTTATTTTAGTTTCTTACCACTTTCCAGGAACCCTTTTGTTTCAGAATTTTTAAAGTACATTTTGCACATTCAAAGAGCTGTTACCATCCCACCTCGAATCTCCTCCCCTCTTTCCAGGCATCTAAATCTTACCCATTGTATGCGACCCATCA
Organism: Balaenoptera acutorostrata; assembly: GCF_949987535.1. NCBI lineage: Eukaryota > Metazoa > Chordata > Mammalia > Artiodactyla > Balaenopteridae > Balaenoptera > Balaenoptera acutorostrata. The sequence goes on from NC_080075.1 coordinate 43,291,183, forward strand.
TCCATGAAGCTTTTCAAAATGTAGATTTTCAGTCTTTATTGATGTCTCCTTTCTCTAACCTCCTACTACAATTATATTCTGTCACTTAGCCCAATTATGTACAGTTTGTGTGCCTCGCTAATTGTTCCATGTGAACCAACTGGTCTACTCTCTTCAGTTACATTCTAATTTTCTTCAGAGAAGAGACCATACCTTCCCTTTTGTCTGTTTGTTTTACCCTCCTTCCTGTTGTTTTAATCTACCCCACAGCAGTGCTGTGCTCAGAAACAGTACTCCAAAAGTACCTATTACATGACCCTCCAAATAAGCAGTCTGCTTTTCACAAAAGATTAGATTAAAAAAAAAAATCTGACCACTCTTTATGGCTTTGGATAGATAGATTAATATTTCAGAAGGTAGAGTTACTAGTGACATTAGTAAAGTAAAATGTATTTGGGAGTCACACAGAGTTAATAGATGATTCTCTTTTAGAGAAGAATAAAAGTGATTTCATTTTGTTGGAGCTTAAAGTATTATTAATTACATAGATGCTAAAATGATATTGAGGAATAACATAGAAAGGTATTGGAACGCAATTTCTCATCTGGCTTGCATAAAGGGTGATGCGATGTCTAACATAAGATTTCTCTACTTTGGTACAGTGAACATATTAAAAATTGTAGGCGAAGTCCAAAAGCAGAAACAAAATTCTTAATCTATCATTAGTAAATAATATTCACTAGTGTGGTCAAGAAAAATCAGAAGGGAACCTGTTGACTGTGGCTCACTGGCACAGTGATGTTTTGGTAGGGTGTGCTTCAGGCGAGGGAGGCTTTAGAAACCCAGGAAAGACACTGGAGGACCCCAGCATGGCTATCATTCTGTTCCCCACGTAATAGTGGAGCTCCCTGAAAGTCACCTGAGAGGCAAAGCAAAACTGTGCCGTAAAATGGCATTTCTGAACCACAGCATAGTGGCTTAATTGATTTATACTTTAGTCTTTTCAAAAGACAGCTGAATGTCAAAGGTCTTTCTTCTGTGTAATACTGGAAAACTGGTTGTCAAACAACCTCCACTCATTTAATAATTTATCCCATTTTGTAAAAGAAAGGCAGCTGACATGCAGTAAATCTACTCCATATTTAAATTACTACATTGAACAATAATAAGGAGAATGAAAAACCTAGTCCATTATTTAAAATTAAACATATATGAAACTGTTTTTTTCCCAAATGATCACCAAAGGCTATAGTTTAAAGGCAGCACTGAAGCCCTGAGTGAAATAAAAATGCCTAACAGTACTTTGCAAATGGCAGCAGAATTATGTATTCTATTTTTTCTATACATAAGGAATTGAGCTAAATGAACAATGTTTAAGCATGTCAGAATTTCATCAATTTTGCATGAGCATTCTCAAATATCCTGGTGGGGGTAATTGCTTGCAAATACATTTAAACTAATGATATGTTATATCTTTACTTGATATAACACTATTAAAAGATAACGTTATTGCATTTGACAATGCCATGCAGCTAGGTCAGATCTTAATGACAGATTTCTGCATTTGTGAATTAAGATACACTCTGCTGGAAGCAAATATTTTGTAAAAATAAAAGCTATATACTATGTAAGTTTGATCATTTGTCTTAAATTTCCATTTCTGTTTGTTGGAAGCCACAAGACTTAGGAGGAAGGAAGGATTTGTCCCTTTCCTAAAATTGGGAAATGAATCCAGAACTATAATTGAATCCTACTCATACCCCATTCCCCTCAGCAGGAGCGAACAGAACTTGTAAAATCCACCATGTGGTTTTAAAGGTCCACTTAAAGTGTGGTTTTGCAGCCCTTGCAGGCTGAAGTGACTGACGTGCCTCAAACCAATTAGAGAAAGTGGCCCTTTCCTCCCGTGAAAAAGGGATGTTTATTTTTAAGGGGAATTAAACTGGGCTGAAAGGAAACATCAGATGGGAAAAATAATTGAAGGGAAAAAAATGAAACAAAAATCCACTTGCAGAAATGGTTTTATTAAAAGGAAAGTGTAACAATTTTCTGCAAGGATTCTTTGGTCCTTCACTTTCAGAGGATATTGGCTTTTTTATTTTTTAGTCTCTTTTTGGTTTTGCCTGAGGTCAGTATACACAGGGTCCAGTTTGTATCAGCTTGGGTTTTACTTGCATGGATCTCACCCTCCGCTCTGTGATCAAAACCCCTGTGTGATTTCCTTTCTTGACAGTGGGCTAAAATGCATATTAATTTGTCTCCAGTGCCAGGATGTGAGACTCCAAGATAGACTGTGAAGCAGGCGTTAATGCTCATATGTGATTATGGAACTTGGGGAGCTAGCTTGGCATCCCACTGGAAATCAGATGATGTTATGATTACAAGGGAAGTATTGATATACTTCCCTAATTGTTTCTTAGGACTTTGGGTTCTATTTATGATGTCATTACAAAGGCATGCATTATCTGCATAATCACCAAGGAAAAGACTCATGAAGGAAAACACGTCCCACTGAGATAATGCCGCAAGCTACTGCTATACGTCCAATGGCATATGTATGGTGTTGAAATAATAAGACAGCATGGAATAGTGATGAATTCTGTTCCCATCATTACAGAAAGCTTTCCTGAAATTATCATTATTACTGGCTTAATTGATCCATGCTCAGTGAAAGGATTTCAGCAAACGGATGGCTTTGGGACTCAGTCCCCACTCTGCAGTACAATTTCTGACAGTATCAGCCTAAGAAAGGCCAGTTATTCTTTGCAGGAGCTGTGATTGCCCTGCATAGAATGTACAGGGCATCTGCAGAAGAGAGAGAGAGAAAGAAAGGGGGGTGGAAATGTGTGTGTGTGTGTGTGTATCTTTACACAAACATGCACACACACAATTTGGCTGATAGCTTAGGGTTGAAAAATAAAGGCAAGATAGACTTGCCTCTGGAATAAGAGGAAGATAATTTTTCTCAGTGAACAGACTATTCACAGAGTGAAAAAATTACACATTATTGTCGCTTGGTGTTATATATATATGATGCTCTCGCCTTGACTCGGCAGCCTAGCAGGACTGGATCTTTTATATGGCAAAGAACAGTACAATATACCTTTACTGCAAGGTTTTCAGTTACACGATAATTCTGATACATATTCTCTCCCTCTCCTGAAAAGGCACGTATGCTCTGATTTTCAACTTCATTGAAGATTATTACAACTTCACTTCATAATATACTGTAAGTTTTATTATAAAGCACCAATTCCTTAGCTCCTAAGAACAATCTTAGGGAAAGAGTGCACTATACTTCTTCCTCTTTCAGTAATGTGAGAGGAGACCTAATGAAGCTCTTTATGCAAATTTTCCAGTTATCAGGTAAAATCTTCACATCGAAATCTGTCACATGTTGTAAAATTTCTTTATGTTATCAAATGCTAATGACGACTCAGAACACAGCCCACAGAGCGTCTTTGAAATCCTTCATAAAAACTGTATTCCACCCCAATATCAGAGGCCTTGGAAATTCCACCACTCTGAAGACGCAGGTTTGTAATTAGCATGGTGCAGGCTTCTCTGCCCTCTGAAACCATAATGTTAATTACAAAAATTACACTGTGTTTAAAAGTGCAATTAAGAGACTCCACCGCACAAAGGGAATCTTGGAACCTCTTTTCACACTTTGAAGCCGGGTCATAATGTAGCCCATAAAAAGGAGGCCAAGGCTCATTCCCTTTTAAAGGCTTCAGAAGATCAGAGAGGCGATCTCAGCAAGAATGAGCTCTACTGAGCTCTGTAGAGCTCTTAATGAACAATGTACTACCTGGAGCCAGGGAGGAGGAAAAGGAGAAAAGCAGCTGAAAAATGATGGCTGTTCTACACCCAGCTTGGCTATTGCCAACATCAACGCCCAGCTTGGGTCTACTTTGGGCCAATTCTGGAGTCATTTGCTTGGTCCTGGTGTCTTCGTGGCTCCCAAAGTGGGACCCATATATCTGTAAGTAAAACTATAAGACAGAGTTTTGTGGATTCAGGCCTGTTTTTTTTTTATTTTTTAATTTTTTTGTGCTTCATTCAAGATGGAACACTGTAAGATTAATTTGAACAAAAATTATACCAGGAAATAAGTCTCCCCTCCCCCAACTTTTTGGAGGAACTAGGAAGAGAAATTGTAGAATTAAGCTGGGCACTTCTTTGGTGACTTAATGGTAGGACTCAGGCTACATTGTTGGTGGTGAAATGTGTTAATGGCCAGTACAATGCAAGCAGTGTGGCCTAGTGGGCAAAACATGAGGTAAGAAGCAGAAGCCTGGAATTAGAGTCTCAGGTCTATAGCTGTGTGACATTTAGTGACAGCTTTATTTCTCAAAGCTTCAGTTTTCCCAT